>NW_027498286.1:0-43480 GCF_021521415.1 Bidens hawaiensis | reverse complement strand
TTGAAAAATTAAAATTTATATTTGGATATTAGAGATAGTATATAAACATAATTTTAGAATGTTCAAATCACAAAAATTAAAAAATAAGTAACCGAAAGCAGTAGAGGACACCGTAAGGACCCGAGATCAAGTTTTTCAGAAAATTAAGTTTTTAGGCAGACATTGACTGTAATCTATTTTCGCTCAAAGTCTGATGAAAGTTATCGAAAACGGACCTTGTTTGGTTAGATAAATTACGAGATACGTTAAACCTTAACACCTAAATAACACCATAAGCCTTATTATTTACTCAACCCTTCCACACCCCCCCTTGTTCGGCCACCACCCTCACACAAACACAACCCACCTCCCAAACCCACCTATGATAAATTAGACATGCACACATACAATGATTGAAGTAGATTACTTGTAAACTTAATATTGTTCCAACACACAACTCTATGTTCCAACTCACAACCCTATACCTCTTTTTCTCTCAATATATCCGGCCACCACCATCATCCCATCATCTCACCATTTCAAAATTATCATACACCCATGTTGAAGATTAAGAACCCTTGGTGAGAGATTAAGCAAAAACAAGAGATTAGGAAGCTAAGGAAGAAGTCATAAGCTAACACAAGACGATACTATCTTTCCATACCATGGTTTAACAAGTATTATTTTTTAGCATAATCATTACCATAAGCAACGGTGGTGGCCTTTCCTACTGTTCTTTTAACATGGTAATTATATCTTTCAAAATTCTCAACAATCAAACTTACCATTAAAACGAAGCATTTTATCTTTTAAACAAATCGTACTGTTGTAGACGAGCAAAGAATAAAACAAGTGTTATGACTATCATAGTTGATAACCTGATACATACGTGCCGAGAAGTATACATGCCGATGTCTGCACCTTCCATTTTAGTGTCCAGAACTCATATTCAATCTTTTGTAGTTCGTTTCTAAGACAATATTTGTTTAATAATAATTCTTTTAATTCATTCCAAGTTAAATTGTAAGCCGTTTCTTCTCCCATATTGAATTAGTGAGTTCCACCATTCTAAGGCTTCATCCTCAAACGAGCATTACCCCATACATGATTCGTTGTGCGGGGGTACAATCACTAATTTTCATAACCGACTCCATCTTTTATATCCATCTTACATTTCAAGAGGTCCTTCGGCCCCGGTAAAACCTTTGGGTTTACACCCTTGAAAAGTTTTATAAGTGCACCCGGGCATGGGATTTCCTGTTTTAACATAGTTGGTAACAATTATTATCGTTAATTATTGCATTTTACTAGTTAAAATATCGTGGAAATTTTTATAAAAATTTTCGTGCTTTTACTAAAAGATTTGTATGTACCGCTTTGCATTCCGGTTCTGATATCGTTTCAGATAATTTGGTCCACAGCTCGGTCCATATTTTTTCGTTCGAGTGCCGAGTTGACGTGTTGCGCTATTAGTTGCGCCAATTCTTCTTGAGTTGATGGCATTCCGGTTTCTTGACTAGTGGCGGTTCTCCTTGTTTGAGGTGCCATAATTCTTTCACATAAAGAAAATAATTTTAGTTTACAACCATGGTACTTAAACAAGATCAATATACTAAACAACCATAATTTCTAAAGAGTTTAGGTGGGGTACCTATTACAATTTAACAAAATTTGGTATAATACCTATTATACCTAAAACTATCGGTTTCCCCATATTAGTCCTACCAAATAGAAGTCTTAAAAAGTCTTAATCATCATGCATAACCATCAACGAAACACCACAACAAAAGATAGCCAACAACAAGGGACAATCATAACATCTCCTAATGGAGACTCATAAGGTAACGAAACTTGAGGCTCCAAGTTTCCAATCCTAGCTACCAACCCCATAACCTTATGCTCCAAACTCTTCATGCTAGCATCCATAGAGCACGCAAACCTTGACAACATGTCAAAGGCCCAACGTCATGTCTACCTTTTTGTTCCACGTGGTCGAGGCGTACCTCGTGCTCACCCATGGTTACCTCATACATGTCTAGTTTCTCATCTTGAGAATCTAGTCGGGTCTCTACAGTCAGGGTAATTCCCAACACTTTCCCCCTACAGCGTGGGGGTGGTGGTGGTGCTTCCAAGGTGAGTGAAACTAAAGAGCGGGGTTCACCTCGTAATCATTGCGAGTCCTCTTTCTTGAGCTCTCACCTAAGTGATGGCCTTGGAAAGCGGGCTCGAATGAGGTGGGTCAACGGCGAGAAATGGATCGATCGGGGCTGTGGTGCTCCGTGGGTGCTGGTTTTGGAGTCAGGAATATCGATGGCACGCGGCGAAGACATCTAAATATAAAGTCAATCCTTAGTAATCATAATATATAAATATATAAACAACTAAATAGATATACATATTTACTTACACTTTTAGCTTTGTTTCGCGAGGCGGGATCGAGCGTGTGTTTGAATATTCGGTTATAGTTTAGATTTTTTAAAGTTTTCCAATTTCCTATAACGATTGGCTCTGATACCAACCTCTGTCACACCGTGAAAACCATAATGATAATTTCAGCGGAAGTCTTTACAACTAAACACTTTCCAGGGATGACAGTTAGCCGATAGCCAATCACAATAACACAATGTTTAATATATATTATTAAACATATTTCTTTAAATATCAGAGTTATACATAGTTTTTATTATTAAAAACTACCATGCGGTCCCATACAAAACTTTATTCAAACACCACGCCTCGCTCCGCTCCTCCTTGTGAAACCGTCATTTACCTGTAAAACGTTTTTAAATAAAATTTGGGTCAACATGAATGTTGGTGAGTTATTCCTGAGAAAAATTTATTATATAAATATAGACAATTTATATATAAACGACACATGAATGTAATAGTGTACGGCTATTATACTCCCAATAGTATCGATCTACACACGTTACACACAACAACGAAACCGCATTTTACCTTTTTGCACAAAAAGCGTTTGTTGTAAACCATCTAAGAGTACAACGCGTGTATGACTACCAATTTGATAACTCGAAACGTATCATACCCTAAATATTCCCACTTTTAACCCAACGCGAATGGAAGTGAGGGGGGGGGCGTCACCCCGATAGATCTACCAACATTTTTGTGCCCTTACTAATTCGGTTAACAGTTAATTAACCAAATTGATTCATCCCACAATAACAACAATTTGTAAAGTATAATGCGTTTTCAAAACATATATATAAATAAGAATACAGATAGACAAAAAACTCACTTTTGATCCCGATGTTCGGCCAAACGCTCGTGTCCTATATTAGTACACGTTCGTTAATTCTAAGTTCGGGTTTGACCAAACTTGGTTAACTATATTTATACATATATGAAAAATACATAGATAATCTTAATCTATGAGTTCACACAAGCACACAACACAAAAAATTACCAACTTATAATTCTACAATAAACACTTAAAATATAAAAAAGTAATGAACATCCAAATATTGTTTTATTTAATAATTTAAATTAGATATTATAATTTAGAAAAATTATTCCCTTTGTCGCTAGAGAGTTTTGAAAATTTTAAGTTTTGAGTTTATTTATAATTTTGACTTTAAGTTAGTCGGTTTTGTCGGTTCGTTGGTTTTGAACTTAAAAACGAACCGGTTATCATTTCGTGAAAAATTTTAGTTTAAAATTATCAAAAACAATTTTATATAGTTTTTAATCAATTGTTATTAGTTTTTTCAATAAAAGTGATAAGGTTTTCATTTTAGTTACTGATTTCTTAGAAACGTCAAATTTAACGTTTTTCGTGTCGATTTTCGCCACACGGACCGTGTTGATTCAAGTTTTGCTATCTTTGACTTTTATTATACTTTAACTATGTCAAATATAAGAATATTATGACTTTAGGAGCTATTCTAAATCAGTTCCAAAAGCCATGTCGGTTCACGTTAAAAGTTGAACTTTCCGATCGTTAATGTCACCGACAAACTATATAAGTCATAATGTCAAAACTAAACCATTTGGTACAGAAAATATACATATAATAACAAGTAATATATCATCACATTGATGTTTGATCATCTAGTACCAAGTATGCACACAAAAACTAACTTTTACCACACATGCTCAAGCCTTAGCTTAAGCTTTCATCAACACAATGAACATGTTATTTCTATAATTTCTACTAGTGTTTATGTATCAAACCTTCCAGATCTTAACAATCCATAATATGATCTTAACCCATCCCATTATCATCCTTTAAACAAAACATTATTGGTTCTTTAACAATAAAGTTTCTATATTTAGCAATTCGGTTATTTTAACAACATTCATTCACTTCAAGCTTTCAAATGAAATTAGGTATGACTTATATCTATCTCATTCAACTAGTTTGATAGAAATCTCTTAACAATTTACTATACACTTATCCTTTGATTTTCCGTTTACCCATTAACAAAGTTACTATTACTAGCAAGTAGCAATTTTAACAATCTTATTATTATCCCAACAATTTTCACAATACAGTTTACTAAAGTAATCCTAACCACAAGTCTTTAATTACTTACACAAGATTATGTTTACTTATTAACCAACTTACAAAACATCATGTACAATTTATAAAGTTTCTTTTATTAGTAAGTCTTTACACAAATTCTTGTTTGTTTAAGTTACCAAGTTTCATAAGTCATAATACTTCTAGTTGATTTTATTACTTTCCATATGTCTCATTCAATCAAATGATTTGTCATCTTAAATTCACACCAAAAATCAATATAAGACAAGTATCCACCTTATGATTAAATCAAGTTTTTGTATTACATGCATGTGTAAGTAAACTTTTCAGAATGGTCAATTACCAAATCTCTACACCACTTTTGTCAACCATTTTTCAAGATTCCATTTAACCTTTTCAAACTCATTATTAATATTACTTACAACTTTTCAAGTAATCAACTAAATGGTTTTTCAAAATTATCAATCATTCTTAACCATTTTAATGATTAACAAGTTAACAATTCCCAAACATAACCCATACCAAAACCCACGGCTCAAGTGGATGTTTTTACCCATAATCCATTTTCCATATTTTAGCCATTTACACACTTACTGTCACCATTAAAAACAATACCTAACCCATTTGTTAAAGAAACTCAAGTAAGCATATTATGGACAACCTAAAGCATCTATAATGTGACCATAATAACTCCTACAATCAACTAAATCCATTTTTACATTCACATACAAACTCACGGCTCACACAAATGCATGCACACATCCATATTACACTTGCATGCACAACATCAAGCATACTTAAATCAAGCTTTAAACATAATATAACAACTAATATACCCAATATTGAAGTGGGGTTACCTTGGATTTTCGGATTGGTGACTAAATGAAAGATAGTATGGTCTTGTGTTAGCTTATGACTCCTTCCTTATCTTCCTAATCTCTTGTTTTTGCTTAATCTCTCACCAAGGGTTCTTAATCTTCAACAATGGGTGTATGATAATTTTGAAATGGTGAGATGATGGGATGATGGTGGTGGCCGGCTATATTGAGAGAGAAAGAGGTATAGGGTTGTGAGTTGGAACATAGAGTTGTGTGTTGGAACAATATTAAGTTTACAAGTAATCTACTTCAATCATTGTATGTGTGCATGTCTAATTTATCATTGGTGGGTTTGGGAGGTTGGTTGAGTTGTGTGTGCGAGTGGAGGACAATCAAGGGGGAAAAGGAGTGGGAGGGTTGGGTAAATAATAAGGCTTATGGCGTTATTTACGTGTTAAGGTTTAACGTATCTCGTAATTTATCTAGCCAAACAAGGTCTGTTTTCGATAATTTTTGTCAGACTTTGAGCGAAATTAGATTATAGTCAATGTCTGCCTAAAAACTTAATTTTCTGAAAAACTTGATGTCGGTCCTTAAGGTGTCCTCTACTGGATTTCAGTTACTTATTATCTAATTTTTGTGATTCGAACATTCTAAAATTAAGTTTATATACTATCTCTAATATCCTAATATAAAATTTAATTTTTCAAAGTCATCTAGAGATGTTTATGAATTTATTCGCTTCCGAGTCGTTACCCGGTGTCAATCTGTGTTGTGCTCGCTACACGACAAAATTGAACTTTTTGGGGTTGTATATTTTAAAACATAACTAAAATCAAAGACTTTGGTCAAAATTATTATTCCTATATATTTATTTTACTATTTACTACGTGATTACGTTTAAGATATTTATCAGATTAGTCTAATTTTTGGCAGTTGCCATATATTCTACACGTTTTTCCTCAGAGTCCATAATTGTTACACTCGCCAAGTATAACGTACAACCTTGGCGCAAATACTTTAGGGACTTAATTTAGGATACAATAGGTAACACGGTACCAGATTTCTCACCTTGAACAATCATTGCCTCATCATTCGAAAGAGGAATCCTAACAATCTTATCCTTACAAACGGTTTCAGCTTTATATTTAGATAGCCTGTCCATACCGACTATAACATCGAAACTTCCTAATTCCACTGGATTTAAATCAATAAGAAACTGGTGGTCGTTTAGGATAAGGGAACAGTTTTAGACTATTTGGTTAACAAGTATAGGCTTACCGTTAGCGAGTTCTATAGTGTAAGGATTTGTTAGTTCACTAACTGGCATATTTTCTAGGGTAAGAAGTTAACAGATACGAAACTTCTATCGGTGCCCGTATAAAAAACACTGCAACATACTGACTGGAAACTAAGAATGTACCTGTTACTACATTGGGATCATGTCGCGCTTCGCCCGATCCAATTTCAAAAGCGTGTCCCCTAGCTGCGTTGGAAGTTGATGCATGTGCTTGTTTATGCCTTCTTACTGCACCCTGATTCATCTTGGGGAAGTATCTTAGATAGTGTTTTGTACTACCTCATTCGTAGCAGGCACAGAGGTTCATTGTGGGTGGGTTTTTTGATTGAGTTATGGTCAGGTTGGTTGAGGTCGAGGTTGTTGGTTTGCTTGTTGTGATCCGTTTACATTATTAGTGGCAGTTCTACAGTTGGGGGTATAATGTCAAGTCCTTCCAGACTTGTGACATATTATAGGTTTGCGATTACCCACATGATGAAGATTACATTTCCCACACTTTGGTAATGTCCTTTTATACGTTTCTAGTTTCACATTTGAACTGGTCATGGCATAGTTTCGGGTAATCGGGCGGGCTGTTTATTTTGACGGTTCCCTTGCATCGTAGTTCCATAATCATATCGTTTTAAACATGACGTTTTTCCCGACATCACTATTACTCCACTTCTCATGAGGTCAAAAGTACCAACTTGGGAAACAAAACTTTCTAAGGTTGGGTGGGCTACTGAGTTTACTATGCTCCTCACACCAGGGGTTAATCCCCAAATATAACGTTCGATACGTTTAGATTCATGTGTGACTAGCCACGGTACTAAGCGAGATAGTTCGTTTAAACGGTTTATGTATCCCACATGGTCATCACCCTACATTTCCAAGTTCCCCAGCTCATGTTCTAACCTTTGAATTTCACTTTTTGGGAAAAAATGTTCTAGTAAACGGGTCTTAAGTTCGGCCCATGACATACGGTTTATAGCCTCTTGTCCCCTTATCTGAACCACTATGTTCCACCAAATCAAAGCATGATCCAGAAATATACTGGTAGCAAATTTGACTATACGGTCTGGTGGACATTCACTAATGTTAATTACGGACTCAGTCTTTTCAATCAATTTCACCAATCCGTTAGGTCCCTAAGTACCTTTAAATTCAATCGGGTTACACGATTTGAATTGTTTAAACGAATATTCCTGACGCGGGGGTTCTTGGCTATTACGATTGTTACCGGTATTTGGTTGAGCATTAACATTTGTAGTTGTGTTGATATTAGGAACGGGAGTTTCATTCATGACATTATTGGTGTTCAAAAAGGGTTCAGGGTTCCCAACGACATTAACTATTGGGCTAGTAATATTACTTTTCATAACATTATCAGTAGTCAGCGGGGTATTACCGCCCAAAGCTACATTAGCATCCGGCAGAGGTATATTATCAGTGGTCGTAGTGGTGCTCGAGAGTTGGTTTACAGTGTTATTGGCACGTATGCCAGCAGTGACTTGAGCTCGAGGGTTGGTTAACAGTGTTATTGGCATGTATGCCTTAGATATAGGGTTAGCTTTCTTCAGGGACATTCTATAACAAAATCAAATATATTTTAATTAATACCATTTCCACCATAATATGCACATTATCACAATAATCTAAATCACAAACACACAGGCCAAAAAACACATTTGTATTACCCATAATCATTATTGTACTTATGCATCTAGCGCATAGGTTTAACCTGGTATAGGCGAGCACTTGTATATGCGTATCAAAATTTGTCATTAAGTGATAGAAAGACTTAACCTGATAAGGGCCAGTTCTTATAATAATATAAACCGTAAACATTTCCTATTTCAGCCCAACATGATGTCACAAAATGCTGCATGGGATGTCAAAAGACTATGTACAACCAAACTATACTACTCTGTTCTACTTATTCATACATACAAGATAGACCAACCATGCAACAACAGCCACTAAGGATGCAATAACTGACATGCAGAACCACAAATGGGAGGTCATCTGATCCGAACGCCAACAGTAACAAGCACTCGATATCCTCAAATCTCTCATGCTCTGATGTAGATACCAAACATCTTCAATTAGAGTCGGTTTATCGATTTTGAGCGAGCTAATACTTGGTCAGTTATCACTCCTAACCAATTAGAGTCAAACATGGGAGATGATTCCTGTATTGGGGTTGGCACACCCCAGGCGGGGACAGGTATCTCGGTGACCTGCACTGGCGAAGTCTCTCCCCTGTGATAAGTTGAACGGGGTGGGGATAAGGTGCGCTCTGTTGGGTGTACAGTAATGCGAGCAGTCTGGTGGATCCTGTGTGTAAGAGTGGGTGGTGAAGTATGAGGTACAAGAGGTGTAGAAGATCTCACTAGGGAATGATAGACACTAGTGGCTCCTGCTCCTACATCATTTCTAGGGGATTCCCTAGGGGGATAGGTGTCACAGCGATAACCCGATAAGTCGGGCTGATATGTAGGTCCTATGTGCAGGACCACAGCATCCCCTAATTCCTCCTCTATTTTTTCTCCGGGTTCCTCTTCAGGGTCCTCCTATTCTTCATGTATTACTGGTACTGTAATAGATAACAATATGTATCTCTCGACATATTATTGCAGAAGGGTTAGTAATAAGAATAATATTTTTCAATAATATTAATCATAATAAATCACATATAGGTATGCATACACATTAGCACAGATAATTGTTTATATCTATATTTATTTAATATAATATTTTATACTATTTATTTAATATAATATATTATACACGTATGTTGCTATTTTTACCTATTAGATTGTTCAACGACTGCTTCTCGTACTCCCTCGTACAAGCACGTCCGTTATTACGTTTCGGACCATAATAACTCACTTGTCCATTCGAGTTCATCCTGAGAATCATCTGTATACATTATTTAATATTATTTTATTTCCAGAACTAATTGAGCCTACGGTTATATTTGGGTATTGATGTGTGATGTGCGTGCGGATGTAAAATTATAATGGATGAGAGATTTAGCTTTTGCACAAGATCGTGTTATAAAATTATAAAAGTGATTTCTACTAAGACTAAACACACACACAATAGGAAAGTGTACCTATCGTATATATAGAATAGTATTGGTAAGAACCAAGTATCGATTCGTGGACACAAATGTTTCTAATGATGAATCTTCGTTTTAGTTTAATCGGAGAGTTTTTATCATTTTTGGGTTGATCTTTTAAACTTTTTATAAAATAGAAATACTTATATAATATATAGGTGACAAGGAGAGAATTTCCGAAAGAGAAATTCAATTATATGAAGGTTACCATCTAAGATCAAGAATCCACTCCATTCTTCCTTGATGATTATTAAATAAACATGTGATAAACTTGCCCTAATAATATATGATGGAATTGTCCTTCATTTCTATGCGAACATATTCTATTACATAAAAGAAAGTAGCATGCGTATTTTCAAGTCCATCCTATGCTTAATATCATGCTACCACGAGAATGTCAATTTATGTAGACATGTAGTCTGGTAAAGTAGAATGATTAGGATTGACTTCGATTACTCAATCACCAATCCTAACAACTTCGAGTGGTTGTAGTTAACTCACACAACCTCCCCTTGGTTGATTTGATTAGGGTGTAGTTACACATTCCATTAACATATGATTTCTTTAACTAGCATGATAACCTAAGCAATCGTGTTAACAATGTTATTTTATAATTATCAAAACTAGAGAAATAGATCATAACTTATATCTCATCATTTTTAAGTCCAACATAGGTTGCATGTTTTATCTTTAATAAGTTATCAAAGTATTCTTTTTACCATTTCTAGTCTCCAAGAACATGAGTGAATCATGAATGATTTTTAGTCATCAACCTTGATGTATTGAGTTAAATTGATAAAACACTTCTTCATCAAAGGATAATTGCAAAATAACCATGTACTTTACCAAACTAAATCACATGTTAAACATAATCATCAAGTAAAACAAAGCTTCTTCATAGATTTTAGATGGTAAATGGAGTTTAGCTCATAATGAGCATGGTTATGAACATTAAAAGAGACGGAGATAACAAACACATGATCAAACTAGAACAATCTAACCAAATGTGGATAGATCTTCCTTCTTCAATGATGATGGATGATGATGATAGCCTCCAAGCTTTCAAAATCTTCACAAGATCTTCAATATGAGTGTAATGTGAGTGTTTCTACAAGAGAAATCCGTATGGAACTTTTATTCAAGCAAACTTGATTAATGCAACATGCTCCTCTATTTTTAGGCAGTCTGGAGAGTCAGGCACGACCCCGTGCTTCTTAAGGCACGCCCTCGTGTAACATCCTAAAATATTCTAACATTAAATAAAGAAAATCGCGTTTAATTATCGTGTGTTAATAGTTAATTAATACTAAATAAAGAAAAGATCATGGATTGGGATTAAGTAAGATGGATTAAAGGGTAATGGGATTTAGGTCCATGGGCCTTGGGGGATATACATATCCTCTTAAACCACCCTAAAACACTAAATCCTCATTTATTTCCATCTTAATCTCCACACTCCAAACACACACACATACCACCTTACACGGCCGCGAGCAAGGGGAGAGGAACGAGACCAAACGAACGCTAGTTGGTGATTAGATCTTTATTATACAAGATTTAGAGTCCCTAAACAAACAAACCAAGACCAAAGAACACATAAAGGTATTCCTTTTACCTTTAAACTTTACGTTTCTATAAACGGTTAGTCTTGAAACTTAGAACGAGATAGATCGAGCATAAATGAAACGTAAAGTAATGAACTTGATGTTAAAATGAACCTAATGAATCCGTAAGCATGTACGGATCATTTAAAAGAAAACCTTAGATCTAGTGTTAAACGTTTTTAAGCTTAAAGGTCCAAACTTTATGCGTTTTTAGGCCGAGTCTTATTCAAAAATGACCATGGGAATGTTCATGGGAATGGTTAACATCATATCAAAGGGTTACAAGTTGAACATAGATGTTATGGGGTTAAAATCAAAACCCGTCGCTACTGTAGATAACTTCGCTTAATGCTAAGTTCGTTTAATACTAAATGCTAAGTTCGCATAATACCAAGTTCGCTTAATACTAAGTAAAAGTAATCTGATACGATAGGACGAGTTTTGATACGTATAACTTATATACAGTTAGCAGAGCTCAACTAAAGAAAGGATTAACTATTAACGGAGAGAGAAACAGAATTCAGGTGAGTTTCTAGTCCCACTTACTTGTTATGTTTTCGGGACTGTGTGCATACTCGATGTGATAGTTAATACACTTACCTTAAGTGGTAAATGTATGCCTTGTATGATTTATGTATATTGATTGTTTGACAATGCATGAACGATATTCGGATATTGCATGTACCGTCAAGTGATAGTTAAAGTCATGATTGATGTGTACATATGATAAGTGAAAGATGTATGTATTTTATGATGATAGTACATGAACGATCTTCGGATATTGCATGTGCTGCCAAGTGATAGTCAAAGATATGACTATGTATATATGATATGTGAATGAGGTATGTATGTTATGATGATGGTACATGAACGATCTTCGGATATTGCACGTAATATTAAGAAAGGTATGTAGAGATAGGTATGGTACAATGTACTAAATATAGGGAACTGACCATGATAATGTCGGCGAAAGTAGGGAACCGACCCTAATAATGTCGGCGAATGGAGGGAACCGACCCTAATAATGTCGGAGAATGTAGGGAACCGACCCTAATAATGTCGACAAATGGAAGGAACCGACCCTAATAATGTCGGTGAATGGAGGGAACCGACCCTAATAATGTCGGCGAATGTAGGGAACTGACCCTAATAATATCGGTGAAGGTTATAGGGCGAAATGCTCTTTAAACGTATATGTACGAATGAAAATGTGTTTGTAAGTATGTAAGTAAATATGGAGGTGTGTACCTTCGGGTGCATATGTAAGATGTGAATGTATTGTATGTCGTCTGATTTACTAGAACTCACTCAGCGTAGCTGACTTTTAGTATGCACGCAGGTAAGTAGGATGCGACAGCTGGCGTGAGCGGGGCACATGGCAGAAGAATAAAAGCCTGGCATCTGAAGACTTGTTATGTTTTATAATTAATGTTTTAATTTTGAAAGACAAGATGAATTTTTTAAGACATGTTATGAATTATTATGGTAATATTATGAAAGTTTTATATTCCACGTAAGGTATTAATTAACTCTGATTTCTAGAACTTTGTATCAGAGCAAAGTTCGAGAGATTTAAGCATCCTACATGCTTAGACTCGAACAGAGAATGTGATTTAATTAAGAAAAGGAAGTAGATGCCAGTTCGAGAATGCCATGTGTCGCTCAAGCAAGCTTAGTAAAGGTAAGAGGTATGATCAATTGATGTATGTTAAATGATAAAGAAAGGATGTGTGAACGATAGGGATAGGATTAAGTGATTGTTTTGAATGACTAAGTGTTTAAAGTAGAACCAGCACAAATAGACTCATAAAGGGAAGTGTATAGGACACGAAAGTAACGTGATCAGCTAAGCATAACCGGCCACTGTTATTACCTATTATCCTCACTATCCTTGTACTAAATGGTTCCTTAAGTGATGACGTTTGTGTTTCCTTGTAGAATATGATGGCTGGAGCTAAGAAGGTTGCTGGGAGAGGAGGACGTATGGGACATCGTGGTAGGCCACGAGTTGTTCGAGAACCGTCAGTAGAATCAGCTACTAACGCTGAGGGAGAAGGAAGTGCAGCAGGTGGAAATCCGAGTAACAACGAAGGATATCGACTTGACCCTATTGTTCAAGCTGCCATTGCTCAGGCGGTAGCAGCTGCTGCGAAGAATTGGAATCCTGAAAAGTCCGCCGGGAGTCATGCAAAGACTGCTGAGAAGTCGTGGGAAAAGAGTAAGAAGGATGATGAGAAGGAGAAGGAGGAATCAAGTGTGTTTAAGTCGGTGAAGGTTGATGACGGGAAAAGAGGCCGAGGTGGGTGCAACTACAAGTCACTTAAATGTTGCGACCCGCCGAAGCTGACTGGTTTAGGGGACGCAATCGCTACCCTCCAATGGATAACTACTATGGACAAGGTTATTCACATTAGCGACCAAGCTATGGGTTTTGCCACCCAATCATTTCTTGACGAAGCCATGTAGTGGGAAACTGTGGAACAGAGGAACACCCGGGAGGAGATCAAAGCTATGCAGTGGGATGATCTAAAGGAGTTGGTAATGAAGAGGTTTTGTGCTGATGCGGAGGTTGAGAGGGTTGAAATGAAGTTCTTGAGCCTAAAGGCGGGTGAGATGACACACCGCGAATACACCACTGAATTCAACTGCCTGTCTAGGTTAGTGCCAGACATGGTGAACACTGAAGCCAAGCGGGTCAAGTGTTACCTTAGGGGACTACCGCAGAAAGTTCATGTCTTGGTCAAGGCTGGTAGACCAGGTACTTTTGATTCTGCTGTAGGGCTCGCAGAAATGGTTTACGATGACCTGTCGGTGGATGACATGGTGGCGGAAGAGAAGAAGGATAAGAAGTGGGTCGCTCCTGCTAAACGACCTGGTACACAGATGTGGAACCCTAAGAACAAGCAGCCGAGAGTGTGGGAGAAGAGGTCATGTAGGACGTGCGGAAAGATGCACGCTGGAGAGTGCAAGTGGGGCACTGGGTCTGATGTGTGCCGTAAGTGTGGGAAGTCCCATGGTGGGGAATGTAGATCAGGGTCAAATGCCTGTTACAAATGTGGTAAGATGGGACACTTTTCTCAGGATTGCCATGCAAAGCCCACGTGTTATAAGTGCAGACAGACAGGTTACCTGGCGAGGACTTGTACTAGTGGTGAAGCTGGTGGGAGTGAGAAGAAAGATGCTGAGCAAGAGAGGCCAAGGACTAGGTCCTAAATGCAAACTCAAGAACAGGCCGGACAGATTTCGGATGTTGTGACTGGTACGTTTCTAGTAAACGGTATCTCTGCTTCAGTATTATTTGATTCGGGTGCGAATAAAGGTTTTGTAGCTATACCATTTAGTTAGCTAAAATGAAATGTTGCCGAGTGTCTGAAACCTTTATAGTAGAAACTGCTAGTAACACCTCGGTTAAAATAATAAAAATGGTTAAGAACTGTAAGATAGTGTTAGAAGGACATGAGTTCCCTGTTACGTTGTATTTTATGACCTTAGGAGGGTTTGACGTGGTTTTGGGAATGGATTGGTTGTCTGAGTAATAAAAATAGTGTGTAAGAGTAGGATAATAAAAATAAGGTCCTTGGATGGTAGTGAGGTGACAGTTTATGGTGATAAGGAAAGTTCAGGACTTAATTTCATCTCGATGATAAAAACCGGAGGATTGTTAAGGCGAGGGTGCGGTGCCTACCTGGCGTATGTTGTCAACGCTCAGCCGAGACGAAAGAAATGAAATATGTTCCTATTGTGTGCGACTACCCAGAAGTATTCCCTGAGGATCTTCCAGGTTTGCCACCTGAGCGAGAGATAGAATTCCAGATAGATTTAGTACCAGGAGCCCAACCCGTCGCGAATGCACCTTAGCGTCTAGCGCCGTCCGAGTTGAAAGAATTAATGTCCCAACTGCAAGAACTCCTCGACAAAGGTTTCATAAGACCAAGTGTTTCTCCGTGGGGCGCGCCAATGTTGTTCGTAAAGAAGAAGGATGGATGCATGAGAATGTGCATAGACTATCGCGAGTTGAACAAGCTTACGATAAAGAATATATATCCTTTGCCAAGGATTGATTACATGTTTGACCAACCACAAGGTTCCAGTTGGTTCTCACGAATAGATCTCAGATCAGGCTATCATCAATTGAAAGTGAAAGAGGCAGACATCCCTAAAACAACGTTTCGGACGCGGTATGGACACTACGAGTTCCTCGTAATGTCATTCGGTCGAACAAATGCTCCTCCAGCATTTATGGACATGATGAATAGGGTGTGTCGGCCGATGTTGGATAAGTCTGTTATCGTTTTCATCGACGACAAATTGATTTATTCAAAGAGCGAGTCGGATCATGCTGAGCATCTGAGAGAAGTATTGGAGACTCTGAAGGAATAGAAGTTGTACGCTAAGTTTTTGAAATGCGCGTTCTGGTTGCGAGAAGTGCAATTTCTAGGTCACGTGATTAATCCTGAAGGGATTACCGTGGACCAGGCTAAGATTGAGGCGATAACAAATTGGAAGACTCCGCA
Source organism: Bidens hawaiensis (assembly GCF_021521415.1). Classification (NCBI taxonomy): domain Eukaryota; kingdom Viridiplantae; phylum Streptophyta; class Magnoliopsida; order Asterales; family Asteraceae; genus Bidens; species Bidens hawaiensis. The sequence continues at coordinate 27,661 of NW_027498286.1, read as the reverse complement.
GAATCTGACTGATATACGAAGCTTCTTAGGGTTAGCTGGCTACTATAGGAGATTCATTAAATGTTTCTCCAAGATAGCCGCACCGTTGACCGGTATGACCCGAAAGCCGGTAGTATTCAGTTGGGGTAAGTTTCAAGAATAAGATTTTGAGGAATTAAAGAAGAGACTCACACAATCTCCAATCCTAGCTTTACCGGATGGTGACGAGTATTTGGTTGTTTGTACCGATGCTTCGTATCGTGGGTTAGGTTGCGTGTTGATGCAACGAGGAAAAGTGATAGCTTACGCGTCTAGACAGTTGAAGGTCCATGAGAGTACTTATCCGACACATGATTTAGATTTAGCAGCAATAGTGCATGCTCTCAAAATATAGAGGCATTATCTGTATGGTACTTAGTGTACCATTTACAAAGATCATAAGAGTTTGAATACTTCTTCGAACATAAGAGTTGAACATGAGACAGAGGAGATGGTTGAAGTTGATAAAGGATTACGACTGTGACATCAAGTACTATCCTGGCAAAGCTAATGTGGTCGCTGATAGAAGTGCTGGTTAATGAAGGGGCTAGTGAAGAAAGAACGAATTTACGGCCAGCAGGATGAGCTGATGGAAAACACTCATGGTATTAAGACTAGGTTTGACCGTATGTGGATCCCACGCCATGGAGATCTTCGAGGTCGAATCTTAGATGAGGCTCATAAGTCAAGATACTCAATTCATCCTGGAGCTACGAAGATGTATCAAGATTTGAAAAGGGACTACTGGTGGCCAGGAATGAAAAATGATGTGGTGGATTATGTTAGTAAGTGTTTAACTTGTTTACAAGTCAAAGTCGAACATCAGAATCCTTATGGGAAGATGCAACCGCTTGAGATACCAGAATGGAAATGGGAACACATCACCATGGATTTCATAACTATGCTACCTCGTACAGCTAAGCATCATGATACACCATCTGGGTGATTGTGGACCGTTTAACCAAGAGTGCTCACTTTCTGCCTATACGAGAGACTATCTTGTCAGAAACGTTAGCAAGCTTGTTCATAAAAGAGGTTGTAACTAAGCATGGAGTACCGTTATTGATCATGTCTGATAGAGATACTCGGTTTACCTCGAGATTTTGGAAGAAGTTCCATGAGGCTATGGGAACGAGACTGAACATCAGCACTACGTATCATCCTCAAACAGATGGACAGTCTGAAAGGACGATCCAAACCCTTGAGGATATGCTACGTGCCTGTGTTTTAGACTTTGGAGGAAGTTGGGATGACCATCTGCATCTGGCAGAGTTCTCCTATAACAACAGTTACCATTCGAGTATTGGTATGCCACCATTTGAAATGTTGTATGGTAGACGATGTAGAACCCCAGTTTGTTGGGGAGAGATTGGTCAGAAAGAGATGGGAAGTTTGGAAGTTGTTCAAGAAACATCTTCAAAATTCGATCAGATTAAGGCTACGATGAAAGCTGCTCAAGATAGGCAGAAGTTGTATACTGATAAGCGGCGACGACCGATCGAGTTTAACGTTGGTGACAACGTGATGCTCAAGGTCTCGCCAGAAGAGTTGGAAGGAATCCATTTTAGAAATAGAGGAAAGTTGAGTCCGAGGTACATTGGACCGTTTAAGATTATGGATCGTGTAGATGAAGTAGCTTACAAGCTAGATCTGCCAGAAGAGTTGGAAGGAATCCATTCAACCTTCCATGTTTCTCATTTGAGAAAATGTCTGGCCGATAACACGTCTCACGTGCCATTGATGTACATTGAGGTTGATGAACAGCTGAACTACATTGAGCAATCGATAGAGATTGTTGATCGCAACGAGAAGCAACTTCGTCACAAGGTTATACCTTTGGTGAAGGTGATATGGAAACATCGCAGAGGATCTAATGCCACTTGGGAAGCTGAGGATGAGATGCGCAAGTTTTACCCAAGTCTGTTAGTGTAATAGTTAGGTTTCGGGGACGAAACTTCTTTAAGGAGGGAAGACTTGTAACATCCTAAAATATTCTAACATTAAATAAAGAAAATCGCGTTTAATTACCGTATGTTAATATTTAATTAATACAAAATAAAGAAAAGATCATGGATTGGGATTAAGTAAGATGGATTAAAGGGTAATGGGCTTTAGGTCCATGGACTTTAGGGGATATAAATATCCTCTTAAACCACCCTAAAACCCTAAATCCTCATTTCTTTCCATCTTAATCTATACACACTCCAAACACACACACATATCACCTTACACGGCCGCGAGCAAGGGGAGAGGAACGAGACCAAACGAACGCTAGTTGGTGATATAGATCTTTATTATACAAGATTTAGAGTCCCTAAATAAGCTAACCAAGACCAAAGAACACATAAAGGTATGCCTTTTACCTTTAAAGTTTACGTTTTTATAAACGGTTAGTCTTGAAACTTAGAACGAGAGGAGGTCGGGCTTAAATGGAACCTAAAGTAATGAACTTGATGTTAAAATGAACCTAATGAATCCGTAAGCATGTACGCCTCGTTTAAAAGAAAACCTTAGATCTAGTGTTGAACGTTTTTAAGCTTAAAGGTCCAAACTTTATGTGTTTTCTCTTATTCAAAAATGACCATGGGAATGTTCACGGGAATGGTTAACATCATATCGAAGGGTTACAGGTTGAACAGAGATGTTATGGGGTTAAAATCAAAACCCGTCTCTACTGTAGATAACTTCGCTTAATGCTAAGTTCGTTTAACACTAACTTCGCTTAATGCTAAGTTCGTTTAATACTAACTTTGCTTAATGCTAAGTTCGCTTAATACCTAGTTCGCTTAATACTAAGTAAAAGTAATCTAATACGATAGGACGAGTTTTGATGCGTATAACTTATATACAGTTAGCAGAGCTCAACAAAAGAAAGGATTAACTACTAACGGAGAGAGAAACAGAATTCAGGTGAGTTTCTAGTCCCACTTACTTGTTATGTTTTCGGGACTGTGTGCATACTCGATGTGATAGTTAATACACTTACCTTAAGTGGTAAATGTATGCCTTGTATGATTTATGTATATTGATTGTTTGACAATGCATGAACGATATTCGGATATTGCATGTACCGTCAAGTGATAGTTAAAGTCATGATTGATGCGTACATATGATAAGTGAAAGATGTATGTATGTTATGATGATAGTACATGAACGATCTTCGGATATTGCAAGTGCTGCTAGGTGATAGTCAAAGATATGACTATGTATATATGATATGTGAATGAGGTATGTATGTTATGATGATGGTACGTGAACCATCTTCGGATATTGCACGTAATATTAAGAAATGTATGTAGAGACTGGTATGGTATAATGTACTAAATATAGGGAACCGACCCTAATAATGTCGGCGAATGTAGGGAACCGACCCTAATAATGTCGGCGAATGGAGGGAACCGACCCTAATAATGTCGGCGAATGTAGGGAACCAACCATAATAATGTCGGTGAATGGAGAGAACCGACCCTAATAATGTCGGCGAATGGAGGAACCGACCCTAATAATGTAGGCGAATGTAGGGAATCGACCCTAATAATATCGGCGAAGGTCATAGGGCGAAATGCTCTTAAAACGTATATGTATGAATGAAAGTATGTATGTATGTATGTATGTATGTATGTATTTATGTATGTATGTATGTACGTACGTACGTACGTACGTACGTACGTATGTATGTATGTATGTATGTATGTATGTATGTATGTATGTATGTATGTATGTATGTAAGTATGTAAGTAAATATGGAGGTATGTACCTTCTGGTGCATATGTAAGATGTGAATGTATTGTATGTCGTCTGATTTACTAGAACTCACTTAGCGTAGCTGACTTTTAGTATGCACGCAGGTGAGTAGGATGCAACTGGCATCTGAAGACTTGTTATGTTTTATAATTAATGTTTTAATTTTGAAAGACAAGATGAATGTTTTAAGACATGTTATGAATTATTATGGTAATGTTATAAATGTTTTATATTCCGCGTAAGATTTTAATTAACTCTAATTTCTAGAACTGTGTTATTGAGTAAATCCAACGTCCAAATGTGAGGCACCGATAACGGGGCCTTACACCCCGTGTCCAGTTGCATTAAATGCTATGTCATATCGTACATGATGACTCACCATGGGGACGTGCTCTCTGAGGCACGGTCCCATGCTTTTGGTGGCATGTTATATTTATGTTTTCTTTTTTTAAAAGGTGACCACGGCCCCATGCTTTCTAAAGCACGACCCCGTGCTTCTGTGTCAATGTTTTGTCTTTTTTGTAGATTTTTGTCTTTTCTTGCAGTCAGAGGCATTGGGGCGTTTCTAGGGGGAAAATGGGCGTGTTTGGGGTTTTTCTTCGGTTTTCTTTCGTTTTATTCTTCTTTTCGCTCGTTTATTCGTTTAAGGTCTGGGTTTACCTGAAATTGCATTTTAATGTGATAAGTAGCTTTCTGAGCTATATTATTGGATAGAAGTTGCAGTTTTTAGAGATTATTTGATGCTAAAAAGAGGTATCGAACTTCTGAAGCAAAAGGATCCAACGAAGGAGGCGAGGCTTCGCCTCTTTCTTAGCGAACAAGTAACGAAGAGCCGCATGATCAGAGAAAATAATAGTCTTAGAAAGCACGAGATAGGAACAGAATTTATCGCACGCGAAAACAACCGCAAGAAGCTCCTTCTCTGTCGTGGGGTAATTCTCCTGAGCATCGTTAAGGGTATTGCTAGCATAATAGATGAGATGAAAATGTTTCTCTCGACGCTGTCCTAACACGGCTCCAACAGCAAAGTCACTCGCATCACACATGATCTCAAACGGAAGAGTCCAATTGGGAGCAACAAGAATAGGAGCACTCACTAACCTCTCCTTAATCAACTCAAAGGCCCTCAAACACTCCTTACTAAAATCGAACGACATATCTTTCTCTAGAAGCTGGGTCATCAGACAAGAGATTTTCGAGAAATCTTTAATAAAATGCCGGTAGAATCCCACATAACCTAAGAAACTACGAATAGACTTCATGGAAGTGGGTGGTGGAAGTTTGGAAATGGTGTCTACCTTAGCTCTATCTACCTCCATCCCCGCACTAGAAATCTTATGACCTAAGGCAATACCCTCACGAACCATAAAATGACATTTCTCCCAATTGAGCATAAGGATCGTCTCTTCACATCTAGCGAGCACTCGATCTAAGTTACGCAAACATTTATCGAAGTAATTCCTAAAGACAGAAAAATTATCCATAAAGACTTCCATGGAATCCTCGATTAACTCATAGAAAATGGCCACCATGCACTGCTGAAATGTGGCTAGAGCGTTACATAGTCCGAATGGCATGCGTTTGTACGCGAATGTGCCAAAAGGACATGTAAATTTGGTTTTCTCCTGATCACCCGGGGTGATAGGGATCTGGAAATAACCGTAAAAGCCGTCAAGGAAACTCTAGAACTGTTGTCCTGACAAACGCTCAAGCATCTGATCGATGAATGGAAGCGGGAAGTGGTCCTTTCGTGTGGCCTCGTTAAGTCTGCAGTATTCGATGCAAACTCGCCACCCTGTTACAGTCCATGTCGGTATGAGCTCATTATTTTCATTCGTGATAACTTTCATACCCCCTTTTTAGGGGCCACCTGGACTGGACTAACCCATGAGGTGCCGGAGATCGGAAAAATCAAACTGGCATCGAGTAACTTAATAAACTCCTTCTTGACAACCTCCTACATGTTCGGGTTAAGCCTCCTCTTCGGCTGCACCACAGGTTACTCGTCTTCCATAAAGATTTTATGCGTGCAGAATGATGGGTTTATACCTTTGATATCCATAAGCTTCCATGCGATGGCATGCTTATGAGATTTCATAACAACCATCAACTTCTCCTTCTCCTCCATCTCCAAACTCGAAGAGATGATGACGGGAAGTTGAGACCCCTCCCCTAAGAAAGCATACTCGAGGAGAAATGGTAAATCTTTTAGCTCTAAAGATGGGGGTTCTCAACAGATGGATTTTCGATCGGAAACTCTCGTTCTTCAACTACAAGGACATTAGAAAATATTTGGGAACTCATGATCGGATCGTGTTCTCCTACCTCAGGTAACTGCTGCTCTTCCTATTGATCCAAGTTAAATTCAAATTCTGTCATCTCGAATGACTGATTCTCCACGTCCATGATCTGGGTGTCGAACGTGTCTCTCTAGCAGACCTTCATAAGATAGTCGCCTACATGCATCATGAAAGTGTCTATGAAGTAGAGAGTGGCATCATGCTGCTCAGCATGCCTCATGGACACGTCGAATGTGACCGTGTCATCATGAACTCGAAGAGTCAATTTGTCATCGGCAACATCGATGAGAGCACGTGCGGTGGTTAAAAAAGGATAACCAAGTATGAGAGGAACGTTCTAGTCCTCATCAATATCGAGGATGACAAAGTTGACCGGAAAGATGAATTTGTACACCTACACCAACATGTTCTCCACAATGCCCCTTGGACACTTTACATATTGGTTTGCCAGCTGGATACTCATTCGGGTAGGAAGCAGCTCTCCCACGTTAAGGTTGGCAAACACAGAATAGGGAATGAGGTTAATGCTTGCACTGAGGTCGGCCAAAGCATTGCTAACATGAAGATTACCAATCAAGCAAGGAATGGTAAAGCAGCCCGGATCTGTCATCTTCCTAGGAAGCTTGTTCTGTACGGCGGCAGAACACTCCTCAATAAGAGTAACAATCGAAAGCTCCTCAAGTTTCTTCTTATTAGTGAGCAAATCTTTCAGAAACTTGGCATGTTTTGGCATGTTCGCGAGAGCTTAAATAAATGGAATGTTCACATGGAGCTTCTTAAGCATGTCGAAAAACCTAGAGTACTGCTCCGAATCATTCTTTTTCACCATACGACCGGGATATGGTGGTTTTGGCTTACAGACGCGCATCGGTTCCTGCTCAACTTGCTTCTCATTCTCAACTAATGCACCGCCTGACCGTGAGGTACTTGCTGGGTCTTGCCTCTTGTTCACCTTGTCAGGAGGTGTCTCCATCTCAAGTTCCTCCTCACTTGGTGTTTCTCTTACGACAACTCCCCACTTCGTGTGGTCACTGCCTTGGCCAGAGCATTTTGAAATGGTTTAGAATAGGTGGGACCGGGATTAAGGACGGTGTTACTTGGAAGACTCCCCGAGGGTCGTTGATAAATCTTTGCAGTCAACTCACCAAACTTAGCCTCAAGATTCTGAAATTCAACCCGGTGTCCCTTCATAAACGTCTCATGCTGCAAAAGAGTGGATTTTGGTGTTGGCATCATTTGTAAGAGCTGATTTAACAATTGAAATTGCTTAGCCAACATCTCCTCTATCTTGGAAGTACTATTTGGTACAGGAGCAGCTTCGGGGGCGGGTTCTTGGAACAGATTCTGGCATTGCTGATAACCGGAGTAACCTGCCCGCCAATTAGAGTTAGAATTATTGTTTCGCTTTCCTGAAATAAAGGAACGGATTTGATTAGCAAAAAAATCTACCTCCTCCTGAGAATCAACGAGACAATCGGCTGTCTCATGATTTCCATGACATATCTCGCACCTATGAGCTTGCAACTTAAACTCTCTGAGATCCCTCTTCAGTGCCTCCACATCTGCCGACACACTCGTATTCTGATCAACATGATGCACTTACTGCGGACTAGGTAGCTGAGATGGACCTTCTACTCGGTGTTGCTGATCCCCTAATGCTATGCTCTCGAACATTTCATCAGCATCCTCTATGGTGAGTTTATAGAGCATGTTTCCTCCAGCAACGGTATTGAACTGTTGTTGGGTTTCGGGAGTAAGACCGTTAAAGAATTTCTCAAACACAGCCCAATCGTTTAGGCCATGCTGAGGACAACGGCTTATAAGAGTTTAGAAACGCTCCCACGCAGAATAATAGGACTCATCGGGGTCCATATGAAAAAAACGAATTTTCTCCCATAGATGTACGACCTTCGATGGAAGGAAATACTTCCTAAGGAATTTGGATTGCAAGTCGGCCCATGTGGCGATTGAGGCGTTTGGTAGAGATTCAAACCATAACGCAGCACGACCAGAAAGTGAGAATGGGAATAGTTTAAAATGAATGTCGTCGGACGAGATATTATTAATATTAAAAGTTTCGCAGATCCGCACAAATCGGGAAAGGTGTCTCGGGGCATCTTCGTCATCCTAGCCGTGGAACTGTGCAGAATTGGTGATAGAATTCATGACGTGAGAAGGAATTTTCCAGTTTTGGGTATTAGTCGCAGCAGGTCGGACAATTGCAGATCTGGCTCCCACGTTGTCATCGTTGGCTCTAGCATGAACGGTTTGTCTCGGTGGTGCAACGGCGTTGCCCATATCTATTCTAGGAGTAGAGACATGTACCTGAATGCCAGGTGAATTTCTCTCGCTATCTATAGGCTCTTTAAGTCATTCGTGAAACTCTCTTTCTCTCTCAAGCTCTTTTAATGCAGTGAATAAAGGTGGGTCTTGAGAATGGGTATTATGCATAAACTAAAACAAAAAATTATTTAATTAATTATTATTTTTATTTTTTAATTTTTTTTAAGGAAAACTAAACCTAAATGCACAAATAGCAAGTAAAGGCACCTAAAGGAAAAATGACAACTAAAAAGCAAATAAACAAATAAACTGTGACACCCGTCAAATTTGGTCAACATCCATACGACTTTAAGGTTTGACTAAGCGTACTTTTTTTTTAAAACTAGTTTTCCTTATAATTAAATGTGTCGTTATTATCAAAGACACTTTTGCATACCATACATGTTAGGTAATTAATATGATTAACCGAAAAGCACACGAAACAACCTGGCAAAATATGAGTACGTAATGTTATACACTAAGGGTACACTAGTTCTTTTCCTTCGACGCCTAGGTAATTAGACATCTAATTATTAAACCTAAATCACTTTGTGTATTAAAACAAAAACATTTGTTACTGGGAATCAACATTTTCTACATTTGATATGTGGAAACCACACCAACTATTATGTGTTTCACAAAAAAAATAATAATAATAACATTAAATAAAATAAAATAAAAAGTCATGTGCTTGAGAAAACTTTCATACACCTGAACAAAGAGTGTGATAACTTGTATTTAAAATAGAACCTATGTAATATTATATGATATCCAAAATAGAATATGTGAACTCTAATGTCAAAGAGTTGGTTTCAGACACCATTATTTGAAAATCTTGTACTACACAAAATACATCACCCAAAAATCTTTCTTTCTCCCTCTTGTCAGCCGAAGCATCACCAAACCTCAACAACTTTGGATTTTCTCTATGTATTATTTGATGCCATACTCAATCTCCATTACTTCTTTTAATATCAAAAAATACAGACACTTAGACGAACACCAATAATTTACCAAGCCAACATTTTCTATCTTTTCATCGTTGATTGTCGGTGAAGCCCCCAATCTCTTGACCCTGCCATTTTATTATAATTTTTATCACCTTACACTCTACCTTCACGTATTTTGTCTTGGGATATTAGGATACAAACAACATATATCCTCAATATATATACACACACAACCGTATATACACACTCGAGGCAAGAATAAATACATTCATACACACAACTAGAGGTGGCAATTGGGTTGGGTTGGGTCGAAACGGGTCATGGGTCGGAACGGGTTAGGGTTGAAACGGGTTAGGGTCGAAACGGGTTAGGGTCGAAACGGGTCACTTAAAAGAAGGGTTGTTTCGGTTCGGGTCGGAACGGGTTAGGGTCAACAGGTTCGGGTTAGAACGAGTCAATGTATGAACAGGTCAAAACGGGTTTCGCTTAATTTTTTTTTTACCAACGAATAAGCGTGTTTCCAACACGTTACAGATCTTTTTAACAGCAAAAGCTCGTTTAAGCGGTTTTTCAGTTCGTTTCAGCGCGTAACAGCTCGCTTAAGCGGTTTTTCAGTTCGTTTCAGCGCGTAACAGCTCGCTTAAGCGGTTTTTCAGTTCGTTTCAGCGCGTAAGAGCTCGCTTAAGCGGTTTTTCAGTTCGTTTCAGCGCGTAACAGCTCGTTTAATCGGTTTTTCAGTTCGTTTCAGCGCGTAACAGCTCGCTTAAGCGGTTTTTCAGTTCGTTTCAGCGCGTAACAGCTCGTTTAATCGGTTTTTCAGTTCGTTTCAGCGCGTAACAGCTCGCTTAAGCGGTTTTTCAGTTCGTTTCAGCGCGTAACAGCTCGTTTAAGCGGTTTTTCAGTTCGTTTCAGCGCGTAACAGCTCGCTTAAGCGGTTTTTCAGTTCGTTTCAGCGCGTAACAGCTCGCTTAAGCGGTTTTTCAGTTCGTTTCAGCGCGTAACAGCTCGCTTAAGCGGTTTTTCAGTTCGTTTCAGCGCGTAACAGCTCGCTTAAGCGGTTTTTCAGTTCGTTTCAGCGCGTAACAGCTCGCTTAAGCGGTTTTTCAGTTCGTTTCAGCGCGTAACAGCTCGTTTAAGCGGTTTTTCAGTTCGTTTCAGCGCGTAACAGCTCGCTTAAGCGGTTTTTCAGTTCGTTTCAGCGCGTAACAGCTCGTTTAATCGGTTTTTCAGTTCGTTTCAGCGCGTAACAGCTCGCTTAAGCGGTTTTTCAGTCGTTTCAGCGCGTAACAGCTCGTTTAAGCGGTTTTTCAGTTCGTTTCAGCGCGTAACAGCTCGCTTAAGCGGTTTTTCAGTTCGTTTCAGCGCGTAACAGCTCGTTTAATCGGTTTTTCAGTTCGTTTCAGCGATTAACAGCTCGCTTAAGCGGTTTTTCAGTCGTTTCAGCGCGTAACAGCTCGTTTAAGCGGTTTTTCAGTTCGTTTCAGCGCGTAAGAGCTCGCTTAAGCGGTTTTCAGTTCGTTTCAGCGCGTAACAGCTCGCTTAAGCGGTTTTTCAGTTCGTTTCAGCGCGTAACAGCTCGCTTAAGCGGTTTTTCAGTTCGTTTCAGCGCGTAACAGCTCGTTTAAGCGGTTTTTCAGTTCGTTTCAGCGCGTAACAGCTCGCTTAAGCGGTTTTTCAGTTCGTTTCAGCGCGTAACAGCTCGCTTAAGCGGTGTAACAGTTCGTTTAAGCGGTTTTTTAGTTCGTTTCAGCGCGTAACAGCTCGTTTAAGCGGTTTTTCAGCTCGTTTCAGCGCGTAACAGTTCGTTTAAGCGGTTTTTCAGCTCGTTTCAGCGCGTAACAGTTTGTTTAAGCGATTTTTCAGCTCGTTTCAGCGCGTAACAGCTCGCATATCAAGTTACATAACCAATACTTCAAACAAGGTAAACAATGATGACATTTCCTAATCAAAACATCATTTAAGTACTTTAAGATCACATATTTGCACAATGTCTTTATCCAAAATAACAATGATGACATTAAACAATTCAAAACAACTAGAAACCCTACTACAAGTTGCATTCTTGGTCAACACAAGTTGTTCCTCCATCTCGATCTCGTTTCATCTAAATATGTAAAAAAGGAAAGTTGTTATATTAATAAACATATACAAATATAAAATTAAATTGCAAAGAGAATTCAGTTTTTAATACCTCTCGGTCAATCTAAAATTGCTACTATTATAACTCGGAATCAACGCTTCAATGTCTTCAGCAAGTTGTTCCTCCATCTCGATCTCGTTTTCATCTAAATATGTGAAAAATGAAAGGTGCTATATTAATAAAGATATTTCATAAAATTTAGTTGCAAAAGAATGAACTTTTAATACCTTGTAAAACATCCAACCAATCTTGAGCGCATAGCAACGCCTCGACATTGGATGGTAGAAGTGAAGTTCGATACTTGCTCAAAACCCGACCTCCAATACTAAAAGATGATTCGGAAGCGACGGTAGTAATTGGGATGCTCAATAGATCACGAGCCATTAGAGCCACTTTTGGATACCTTCCTTGATTATCCTTCCAATACCGTAAAACATCAAGTGGTTGTTTTCTGTCTAGTTGAGGTTCATCTAAGTACAATGTTAACTGAGACTTTTCGTTAACATCATTTCTATATTGGCTTTCAAATGAGTCAAATCCCTCCAACTCGTCCAACGTGTTGTCACCAACATTTGAACTCTCGGGTCTTGAAGAATCGGGCATTGTCTCCGATTGAATATCATACTCCATAAATAGCTTATGAATGCCATCAACGATACTCTTCAATTTCGTTTTTCGCTCTTCAACTTTCATGTCAAGTTTTGAGAAACAATACTCAACAAGCTTAACCTTGTACCGTGGATCTAAAATAACCGCAAAAGATAACACCATACTATAACTTTCCCAATATTTATCAAACTTTTTTTTCATGTCTTTTGCCATGTTACTAATAATATCATTTGTATTGCGAATTGCTTCTTCAATATGCAATTGAATTTTCCACACTTGATGAAAATATAAGTTGGAAGTCGGATATAAGCTTCCAGAAAACAAAGTAGTGATATCATAGTAAGTTAAATACTACTAATCTAATTCAATAAATGAGCAGTTGCACCTGCTGCTTTAGTATAACAATAGGATATTATAAGTTACCGAATTGAAATCGAAAAGGTTACCGAATCAGGAGTGTGGAGGATTAGAAGACGATGAATCAGGATTTGATCGGCGAAGATCTGCGATAAGATCGCCTAATTCCTTCCGTGAGGTTTCTCTGCCGAACATGAATCCATACCGGAAGAATTTACCCACGGCGGTGGTGATTGGACGTCGAATGGCGGCGACGGCGGGGCTGACGGTGATTGAATCTGCTGAGGCGAAGATGAACTGATGAACTGATGAAGTCACGAACCCATGGTTTTCACTGGAGATCTATTCCCTAACCCTAAACAACCCATTCTAATAAAACTATCAACCCAATTTGACCCGTCATTCTTAAACGATTTTTCATATTTAACCCATTTCAACCCTTACAATTAAATTACCCAACCCATTTCAACCCAAAAGGTTTTAAATTTAACCCAAACTGACCCAATTAAATGACTTTGGGTCAGAATTGCCCCCTCTACACACAACCTATTATAACTAGTTTCTACTTACCCTTGCTACCTCTCTCAGCTTGCAACCTCACTCATCGCCACCACCCTCCAACATAAAAACGCCACTGGTCGCCATACCATCACCCGACTCCACTGCATCACACCACCACCACCGGTACACCCTCACGACTGGTACCCCACCTCCATCAGTACGCAACTTCCACGGTTACACCACATAACCACCCTACAACACCACGAACAACCACCATAGACCACCCTCTCCATCATAGATCTCTCTCTCTCTATCTCGCCATCTTTCTCTCTCTTCATACATCACCCAGAACCACCATCTCCTATCGCCAAACACCACTCTCCATTGGCGTACCACCCGGTCATAGCTCCAAACACAACCCGAGACACCTCTATGGTCTGCTATTAGACCCGAACCTGGTCCGAAACACTCTATGGTCTCTACGCGTAGACCGAACACATCAAACCCGATATCGGTTTTCAATCTAAAACAAGGATTAGGAACGTGAAGTTGTCGAACCAGGCATCGCTTATTATCGTCTTAAACACTCCCTAAAAAACTAAGTAAGCCCCTAATACTTTAGTTTCATGCGTATTCACGTATAAACTAGTGTTTATGCCAAATAAATCACCCAAATAGTTAGATTTACGTACATGAAAGATTTTATTATTTTGTAAGGAAATGTATATGAAGGAATATATGGAAGAAGGATTAAGCTTATAGAAATATTAGTGATTTATAAATGTTTATTGGCTAAATCTATACATGTTTTTGGGACATAGAAATATGCTTTAAAAGATGTATTTTGGATAAATGAATTTAACGGAGTATATACAATTTTGGCTACAAAACAAACGTAATCTAGTTATAATAGGTTTCATAAATTTAAATAAACACTAACATCTTTTATGGGTTATTATGTTAAAACACGGTTATGTATTTTTATAAAACTCAAATGCAACACTTGGTTATAACTATATATAATATAGACGTATAAAGCAATAAGTAATAACAACTATTATTTAGCATAATGCCAAAACCGTTAAAAACGTAAAAGTAGAAACTAACTCTAAATTGGAGTTGAAGTATGATAATATTATATATGTATATGTATAATATTTTAAACCAAAAGAATATATCACAAACTGAGTTGTCACCAAATAAACGAATGTAACTGATTGGGTGATAGGTTTGCATAAACTAACATACACTTTGGAGATTATGTCCCTAGGACTTAAAATGTGTTTATACATGTTAGGACACTAATAGGTCGACGTAGAGACCAGGTTTTGCAATATTCATCGTCGTTACAAATTCACGCTAACCAGGTGAGTTCACGACCCCCCTTTTATGTTTTTTTTACTGATTTTATAACTCCAGGGGAGGAACATACTCAAGTCTATTTTTAGACAATCACTAGACCATATTATACTTGAAATAATTTATAACCAAGTTTTATGCGATGTAACTAAGTTTTATGCGAACACAAGACTACAAATTACTGATCATTCATGGAAGCGAAAGATCATTCATTTGGCATCGAAAGATCCATTCACTTGGGATCAAAAGATCCATTCACTAGGATCGAAAGATCATTCACTTGGGATCGAAAGATCATTCACTGGGTTTTATAGTTCATTCACGTAGGATCGAAAGATCATTCACTTGGGGATTGAGATCATTCACACTTTAAACCATTATTTACGGCTTAGCCTGGGGTTATACGAATAGGACTAATGGTTTAACTCTTCAATCATGATTGGTCGCTTAAATCACCGATACTCATTATCAAATGAGGCGCATAAAAACTCTTGGAATATATGATTTATAGGTCAAGTGTTGGATATAAACTCATATAATAACGTAATTGTAGTCCAAAATAGACCTAAGATTATTTAATCCTACTTGTACACAAGATCACTGCTGTCACTGAAGTTTCGTTTTAGGAAATGATTACTTGTTACGACCTCTAATTTATTAATGTTACTGGTCATTATTAAGGGAAAACGCTTTCTAAATATGGTCTTTGGAACATTTGTGATATTTTTATGAAAAAACATATTTCTATTTATGGATAAGAATTCCAACTAACGTTTTCAGAAAGAATGTTTTCGTAATATGAACACGTAAACCTTTTTACTCTTTACTGGAAAACCATTTTACATTACGACTATAAAACTTGTGAACTCACCAACCTTATGTTGACGTTTTCGAGTATGTTTTGCAGGTTAAAACCGAAGTCATGGAATACAAGTAGGGACCTTACATGCATCGTAGGATACCACTTTTTGAAGGATTTCATTGTTATAACTTAAAATGTTTTGAAATCTTACTATGTATTTTGAATAAATCATGTTTTGTAAACGCTTTGAACAATTGGTATCCTATATAAATTTATGTTTGCGATAATCAAATGCTTACGGTATACATGACGTCACACACCCGTGCATCTGC
Organism: Bidens hawaiensis; assembly: GCF_021521415.1. Taxonomy (NCBI): domain Eukaryota; kingdom Viridiplantae; phylum Streptophyta; class Magnoliopsida; order Asterales; family Asteraceae; genus Bidens; species Bidens hawaiensis. The sequence continues at coordinate 12,227 of NW_027498286.1, read as the reverse complement.
CTTGGCGGGGTGTGACATAAACAGATCAGATAATCAACTCAGTTTAAACAAAGAATTTGCTAGTGTCCCCGGCAACGGCACCAAATACTTGATGTGAGAAAATCATATATAGTATTAAAACCAAGTTTTACTGAATTCAGCTAAAAACCACACATAATCGGCAAGTGTAACGGTCGTAATATAACTACCAAGTAAGAACGGATATCGAACCTAGGACACTATGGGTAAACTCTAATTATTAAACCTAATGATTACTAACCTAAACTTTCTTTTGATTTATATATATATATATATATATATATATATATATATATATATATATATATATATATTATTTATATTACTTAAACTAGAAATACTTAACTGATTAAAAATTAACTAAAAATAAAACTTTATAAAATTGGGTTTTAAAACAAATATAAGAAACGACTACCTAGGTAATGGTATCATACTAGTTAAATTAATAGTTAACGAACTTGACTTGGTTAAAAAATAATTTCTTAAAAATATGGCACTAAAGACCACTAAAGTACGCTAGATCGTCTCCCGGCTTCACCAACGACACCATAGGACTCTAATGACATGTGAAGCTCAATTGTTAAAGGTTTGGATCAACTTCCGGTCTCACCTTACCTAATAATGCTATGGTACCCCCAAAATCCAAATCACCTCCCGGTCTCTTCGAATTCAATATATATTAATATAAGGGGGTATTATAAATAATTTGAACACGACTTGTATCACAATAATCTAAGGGACCTAGGATAACTCACTACCGTGAAATTATTACCCAAAACTGTAAAAGAAAAAGATGACACAACACTAAATTGCCTCTCGGCCTCTCAAGTGTAAGAACAATAAAATCTAATAAACCTTTATAAATTATTCCTACGATTATTTCGACCATAAATCGCAAACAAGTTGAAAACACAAAGTAAACAATCTAATCATGTGTCTAACAATCACCATAAACTAATAAACATAAGTGGAATAATTATTAAAATAATAAACTAGATTTAATTACTTAACCATATCATGACCAAACCAAATTAAAAACTTTACCATAGCATCAAATCAACCAACATCCAATAATTATTCGTCAAACCATTAATATAACATATTATTCAACCAAAACCTAGGTAGTGTAAAGTATTTAGCCACTCATAATAAAGTATGAAACAAAAAATAAAATATTAAAATTCATCGAATTATTAAAATAAAGTTGACCTGTTTTATTGATTTCTTGTGTCCACCAAAAACCCCCAACTCACGAAATAATAATAATCCTTGCTTCGTTTGAGTTTTCTTTGCTGTCGTTTGTGAACAGGCTCCGCACACCAAATACCAAACACAATTGTTGTATCTCCTAATAATTGTGTTGAGTCATGCAATTGACCTAAGGGGGAGATTGTTAAGTCAAAGACTGGTTCTATGGAACATATGGAAGATTGGAATCTTCTCAACCTCCTCAGAATTCGCTAAGTATGGATCCGGGCACACCTTAGACTTCCGAACAAGATTTTACTTAGCCGGGTACGATATTTTGTCTATCGGGCAGGGTTATCTTCTTGAAGTCTTCTTTAGTGGAAATCCGGGCAGGGTTTGCAAATTAGTGTATTACCGGGCAAGGTTCACTAGTTTATGCAAGTCCGGGCATGGAGCACTTTATCAAGCAGGTTTGTTCTTCATAGCCAAGTAAAGCTCACTCCCGAGTAAGCTTTAGGCTAAGCAAGCTCATGAAGCCAGGTGATTGGAAGACCGGGCAAGGTATTCATTAATAAGTATGGTCCAAGTATGCTTGATATCTTAATGGAATATCTTAAGGATCATCGGGCAAGGTTCAACTCAAGCAAAGGAACAGTGCTACCAAGCACACTTTGCTAATAAGCTATTCTCTAGCAAAGGGTTGAATGAACCATTGAAGAACAAGGTTGCTCGTAAGGGTTTGTCGGCAAAGTCTGGCAAAGTCAAGAAGATTGAAGTCTAACCGGTGATTATTTTACTTGGTAAAATACTCTTCAAGAAAAGTCTACCCGGAAACTGATTCCAAGCACACTTCTATGTTACCAAGTTATGAAGGATGGCAGAGCATACTCGGAAAGACAAGATTGATGCAAAGCCTACCCGGAAGACTTGTTTTACATTTAGGATTATTTCTGAATATGTAACTTGAATATGTCTTATCATTTAGGGTTTCTAGAAGGAATGACAGCTGTCCACAGGTGTCAAGCCTATAAAAGAAATAATTAGGGCACACCAGAAGACAGCAGACAACACGGAAAAATACGCGGCTGAATACGATACTAAGTGAGAATATTTATTGAGAAGCTGCCGTTTTCCTACAAGAAAACCCTAAATCGATTACCTTTTGTATGATGAACATTATATAAATGGAAATATTTTGAGTGAATCTTGTCTGTGTTAGTTATCTTTGATTATTGATTGCAACTACTCTGTTTATTATTGATTTCGCCTTTAATAAACAGTAATCTTTCTAAATATAGCAACCCGTCATTAACCCTCTTGTCGACACATCTATTTGTGTGAGTTATGACATAAATTGAGTAAGATCCAGCTGAAATCGGGGACCTGACAAGTGGCATCAGAGCTGATTACTGCTGTTTTGGAAAGATTCTTGTTGCTGATTGAAGATTTGAAGAAAGATGATGTAAGCAGACCACTGTTCCATTGATTCGTGACGTCAGCAGCTCTGTTCTTGATTTTTCTTCCAGATCTACAATCCACCGGTGTTTTCTCTTCCTTATTTCAATCAAAGCTTTAATCTTTATATATAAATCTTGCTCTAATCGTATCGGACACATCAGATATGGACAACTTGATTTCAGATCTGATTATTTTAAAACATTGCTTTCTACAAAGAAACTGATTTTAAGTCTTTAAAAATGTCTGGATATGAGGAACAAGAGGTCTACTAACAAGATACCAAGATTGTATGGACAGGAAAACTTTACCAAGTGGAAAGTTCTTTTTGAAGTAGTCGTATCCTACAATGATGTTGATATGTGGAACTCCATCAAGAATGGTCCACAAGCTGCAGTTGAGGAAGGTGCAAATACAGCTGGAACTGCTGCTGTAAGAGAAAGAATAAGAAAGGTGGATGACAGGGCCTTAGCTATGATTAAGCTAGGACTGTCTTGGGAGATTTTAACCAAGGTGGCACATCATACAACTGCCAAACAAATGTATGATGCCATACTTGAGATGTATGAAGGGAATACTGAACTGAAGAATATAAAGAAACAAAGATTGAAGAAACAGTTAGAAAGGTTCAAGTATAAGGAAGGAGAAAGATTGAAATCAATACTAGAATGTTTTCTAGCTATTGTGAATGAGTTGAGGACAACTGATTATGTCATGACTGATTTTGACCTAAATACCAAGTTGCTCAACTCAATGCCCAAAGAATGGTACACTGCCTGCAAATTCATCCTTCAAAAGCCCAATTTCAATGAGTTGAAGGTGGATGATGTAGTATGTTTCCTTCAAGCTGCAGAAATAGAAATGATTGAGAATGAAATGATCAAAGAAGAGAAGCCATGTTTTCAAGTAACCAATGCTCTTATTGCACCAATGGGGAATTTGTCAACCAAAAACCAGCAACGGATTCCCATAATTGAAGAACCAAATGAGCATGGTGTTGATACACCTAAGGCTTTTGTTAGTGGTAGTTCAAGCAACTCACAAAATCAGCAAAGGTTTAATGTCCAACTCTTGGAAGAACATGATTCAGCCTCAATGGCTAGTGGACATACACCTTTTGTTGGTGGCAATGGAAATCATGGATCAGACTATCATGGTTTGTTCTCAATGTTAACTGAATCTTATAATGCTTTTGTCGCAAAGAGCATGGTTCATACAAGCATTGTTCAAGATGATTTGGAGCAAATTGATGCAGATGATTTGGAGGACATGGATTTGAAATGGCAAGCTGCCATGTTGGCACTCAGAAGCAAGAGGCTGTATAACAGAACTGGTAGATCACTTCTATCAGGGCCAAATGAAAGGATTGGGTTTGACAAGTCAAGGTCCATCTGTTACAACTGCCAACAGCCAGGTCATTTTGCTAGAGAATGCAACATGCCAAGGAACTATCAAGTGAATCAATTTCAAAACCAACCAAGAAACCAGCAGCATTAGTTTCAACAACAAACTCAGCCAAGGAACAACTTCAATAACAACAACTCCAACAACTATAACCCCAACTTCCAACAGCCTCCAATGAACAATAATCAACAAGTTGTGCCACAGAATCAAAGATTTCAAAGGAACAACTATCAGAATAATCAAACTGTTCCAAACATTTCAGTTCCATCCAACCAAAGTCAACCAAAAAATCAAGGGAATGTGGCTGTAACATCACAGCTGAGGGTAACTTTGATTGGAGTAATCATGAAGAAGACATTGCAGATGACATCAATAGGGCAAATGTGGCTTTCATGGCCTTAATTGAAAAACAAGTTGGTTCATCATCTCAGGTACACTCTGCTCCTACTCTTGATTTAAATGAAATTATCAATGAATTAAAAACAAAAGTAGGCAAGCTAGAAAGTGAGATTTTTAGGAAACAGAGTATCATCAATGGGTATGAAGCTAGTGAGATGATCAGTGAAGAAAAGATTAAAAGTCTGGAAGATGACTGCATGATCAGTTACAGAACCCAAACCAGATATATCACTGAGATAGATTGTGACATTCGTGACAAAACGAGGTATACTATATTCACTACGTAGCAAGTAAACGATAAATCGGTTAATTCGTAATGCTTAAACGAGTAACCGACCGATACTAATTATGATCCGTATACATACTGAGGGGTCATATACGAGTTATATATATATTATAGAGGCTAACATATTGAAATTTAGGCCCCAGTACGTTTAAAACTCTTTAAACGAAAAAGGTTTCGTTTATCGATACGTTATAAGCTTAAACACAATCGTTAATATCAAAACGAGCATTGTAGCATCCGTGAAGCCGAAAAAGATTTATAAAACACTTACATGACATGTTCTACGCAATCCGTGAAAATAGTTTGGATTTTTACAACGAGTCAGTACGTTTTTCTTATTTTACAAAAAGAAGCTGAAAAACACTCGTTTTTGGTTTGGTTTTCGCACCCGAACTAGTTTTCTTGCGAAAAACCGAACCCGAACTAAATTTTGGACCAAATTTTACGCGTGGCATGAAAACCGAGGCACCATTGGGACAAAAAGAGGCCCGATGGGCCCTTGTAATTGCGGCCGCAAGTTGGGGGGATGGACCCCTTTGTATAGCTTGTTACATAAGTCACACTTTAAAGATATTTTACACATTCCAAACCATCCAAGAACAATCTCAGCTGACTTATTCATATTTTTCAGGCCAAACCCTAAAGGTAAACCTCTAAATACATGAGATTACATGCTTGATTAGTAAGGTTTAATCATGGAAAATTAGTTCTTGATTAGTTTTAAACATGTTTAACCATCCAAAAACCATAAAAATCAAGTAAAATCATTTTTTGATGTTAAACATGTTTACAAACCAGGAACATATACTTTTTTGTTCAAAAACGCGGATTAGAACATGAATACAACGTTTTTACGGTTAGAAAGTTCGGTTTGAACCCAAAACCGAAACCCTAATTATCAAGGCTGTCACATGGATGATTTATACTTGGTTTGATGTTATATGATATGTAGATACACTGAGTTTGCAACCCGAGACCCGGAGAGTCGTTTAAGCTAGCAAAACTCATCGAAAACCGACAAGGTAAACCCGTAACACTCGTTTAAGGGCTGTTTAGTATTAGGTTGTGACGTGCTAGTTTTAAGCTTGTGAAAATTTTCAGGAACATTAGGGATCATATAAATGAGTCCCTGTTCAAATTTGATAATTTTTTGATAAACGGATAATATTTGGTGAATTTATTTCCGTTTATGAGCGTTTATTTGGGAAATTTGGTTTTGGAGATTAATATATGATGGTAAGATCACTGGTAAAGTTTGGGGATCATTGGAAATGCCTAAGTATGGTTTGTGCAATTATGATTTAACCGAATTTTAACAGCCGAAAAACGCACAAAAAGGCATTTTGTCAAAAGAGTTAGGTTCTGCAGATTTTTCAGGGGCTATGTAATAACATTGAGGCCATTTTTAAAAATTATCAGATTTTTCGGAGGTCGTTTGATATAAACGGGCCATTTATTACACGATTATAACCTATTAAATGAATTTTATAAATAAATAATTAATCATAAAATTTCTGAAAATATTTTTATAAAATTCTCCATATTTTATTGTATTTTTTAAAAAATTTACATAATTTATATATAAGTACATATTTAGTTATGATTAATCAAAGATTTAAATTATAATTGTTTTAATGAAACCGACAGTTTTGTGTTTAAACGGACTGACTGGTATGTCAAAATGTCAAAAGTGGTCAAATATCATATTTTTGAATGAAATTGATAAAAACAAACTTTTTACGAGAATTCCGGACAATTCGGGTGGATTGTACGTGTTTTGTATAATCAAACCCGTGTGAAAACAGAAACCGAACCCTGCGATCAAACCAGATACCGAAACCTTAAAATTCTTTCATAAATCAAATCATTTTATCAATCAATATATTTACTTAAGTTTTTATGATCTTACCTATTCCCTAAACGCATAAACGATCAACTTGGCTAGGCTCGGGAAATGGTGAAACTGAGCCAAATCCAGTTTTAAACATTTCATAGTATACAACGTCACAATCTAAGACTATGGTCATGTTCTGGGCCTAACCAGCAATACCCAGATTAGTTATACAGCCCGATTTAGCCTAAACACTGTACTAGTATTAACGATACGATACCGTTTATAGGAATCAGGCTATAAGCGAGGCACCTGACCTATTGATACATAATTTCTGTGCGAACTACGATAAGGTGAGTTTCACGACCCCACTTTCTAAACTGTTTGATGAACTTTTGGGGTGGAAAGTATGTTTACATATACTTATATACTTGAAAACGTGTGATGATGTGAATTATCTAAGTACTAACACTTGACAAGTCCCCACAAACACAAGTGATTAACTTCGTGCCGGTGACGTGTGGATAGTACTATCGGTTTGACAAACCCAACTGACAGAGCCGGTTGGGTATGCCGGAACATGTTAACCCAGTTGCACATTGTCATTTAAACTTATTACATACTGCTATGTGGTGTTAGACATAGTACATACTTGGGGCAAAGTGGCTGTTAAATGCCAACGGGAGTGCATGGGCAGGGGTGGCCATGTGTTTTAGCTCGTTTCGGTTTCACTTGTGGCTTAGGATAATACATCATACACATACATGTATACATACACACTGTAAAATTTACGAACTCGTATACTGATTTCGTTGATACTCGTGAAACTTGAAACTCACCAACTAGACGTAGTTGACCCGTTTTAACATGCTTTTCAGATAAAGCAAAGATGGAATGATTTGCTTACGTGCTTGGTGTTAGAAGGAAAGTTGAATAGCTGTGAATAGATGCAAATACGTACTAATGAATAAGGAACCGAGAACTGGATATGTGTTCTTCATCTAGTTTCTTAAACATAGTACCTACCAATGTAATATGATGTAAATTAGCTGTTGAATTTCTTTATAAACAATGTGGTTGATACCAGTGTTATCTGTTACATTCTCGGATTACGCTTCCGCAACTACCTAGTCGGGGTGTGACATAGATGGACTAAAGAAGATGTTAGTTGAAGAAAAGGTGAAGAACACAAAATTGCAAGTTGAAGTTGAATTCCTGAAGAACTTGATCTCTACAGGAAACATATACAGGAAACATATGTGGTATACTAAATCAAGTAAAGGACAAAGACAAATACAAAGCAGTTCCACCTCCATTCAAAAACAATTTTATGCCCAAAGTTGACAAAGAGAAAAGAGATGCATACCTGCAACAGTTCAGAGATGTCTTTCAAGATAAAGAAGATCTTGTTGATCTATACAAAAATGTTGAAGTAAATGAAGAAGCTGAATTTGTTGTGAAAGAAGTTCAAGTCTCTTAGGATGACTTTGATTCTAATGATCTCAATCAAGATAATCTGAGTGATTTGAGTGATCATGTGACACCCGGTAAATTCCCAATCCCTTAAACTAAGTAATCAACCTAATAATTAGGTGATTGTGAATATTAAGCGCGCCATGTTAGTCAGCGCGTGCATTTGTTATGTGCGCCCTGCGCGAGCGCGCCATGTTAGTCAGCGCGTGCATTTGTTATGTGCGCCCTGCGCGAGCGCGCCATGTTAGTCAGCGCGTGCATTTGTTATGTGCGCCCTGCGCGAGCGCGCCATGTTAGTCAGCGCGTGCAGTTGTTACATGCAACCTGCGCGAGCGCACCATGTTAAGAACCAGCGTGAGCATGTGTTATATGCGCCATGCGTGAATATTTTGGCTTTATGTTTTCATGTAACTTAACGTTATGTTGTCTATGGGTTGACCATCCCGCATGATGCTAAGGCGGGTGCATCCTAAATCGTTTATGCGCGTGCGGAAGGGAACTAACCTCCCCGCATGGCGGGAACATTGAGAGCTAGTTTGTCTGAAGCTCCAAGATGGAATTGACTTCAACATGACTGATCACTATGTTGAAATACCAAGACCCCCTGGAGAATCTACAAATGAAACTCAATGTCCCTAACTGCGAGAAGGTTACGCACCTACCCGCAGCAAAGAAATGTCCTTCACGCAGAAAGCTATGCGCACAGAACACTTAGTCTATTCTCCAGACATAAGGAGATTACTCCCGCCCAAAAGGAAACAGTAGCGTGTTTCAGAGATTTTCCACTTTTTACTGTACACTGACAAAAGTACCTGAAAAAGCACACTGTAACATGAAAAGTCAACTGTCAGCCACCCTATTCTCACCAACCCCAGACCTGCATGTTCTGTCCAAATCAAATCAAAATCTTTTATCCACCACTCCACTCTTAAGTAAATAAAAATAACTTCCATACTTTATCATCATTACATTTAGATATGAAAAGATTTCAATCCCCTAAAGCAAGGGATTGTGTTCCCTTGAGTTTGCCTATAAATTTGTAACCTAAATTATCACCCAAAACACACTTCAAAGAACTACAAACTTGCACTAATCCTCTCCCAAGCATCCGTTGTTTCCATTTCCGATCCTGATACTAGACCTTCGATTCCGAGGCCAACACCAAGAAAACCCGAATCTCGATTAATCCCTTAACAAGAACCACAGGTGAGTCTCACAGCCCCTATTCTCGCTGTTTTCACTGTTTTTAAACTGTTTTCGGGGCGAGGGACACGTACTTAAATTACGATTTATCATGTTATACTTACAAGTTATGCAAACGATTGTGTTTAAATTATGTTTCATGATGAGCAATGCAAACGGTTATCTATGGTTTACGATGTATGTGCGCCAGAATTCGAGTAAGTGATCACTTTACCATTGGAACTCTAAGGGTAGGGACTGCTGGTTTGATCCGCCCACTCGTAGGGGTCGCTCCTCTTACACAGACGAGTGCCTAGTATGGTCATGGGGCAGTACTATGGGTTTGAGCCCGCTCGTAGAGGTCGCTCCTCTTACGCAGACGAGCGCCTTGTTTTCCGGCACAACGTCAGTGCGTAACCCGCGGGACGGTATTATTCGCTCGTAGTGGCAGCGCCACTTACACAGACGAGCACGATTTTTCAGAAGTGTCCGCGCGTAACCCGCGGGACAGCATTACTTGTTTCGCTCGTAGTGGCAGTGCCACTTACACAGACGAGCACAGTTCCCAGAAATGTTCGCGCGTAAACCGCGGAACAATTTTATCAGAATATGTTGATAGAACTATGTTTTACCCAGCATGTGTTTTAATGATGCTACCAGAATTATGTTTCAGAATGATTATGATGCAAATACGATTTATCAAGTTACTAAAACTTGTGAACTCACTCAGTTTATACTGATTCAAATATTTTACGTGTCTTTCAGGAGATAACTAGGTAGCGCATGGAGTCACACTTAGAGCACCTCACGCTGAACATCTAAAACTAGCTTTTTGGAAGATTTTAGTTCTATCCCTTCGATGCGCGTGGTTGTTCCCCGCCGCGCAAAGGGGATATGGCGTGGAAATCTTCAACAGTTTTTATACTTGGATGATTTTATGTAATCTTTAAACAATGTAATGTATTTGTATTAAACATTTCATGCGCAATGAAAATCTTTGAATGTTTTGCAATGGCCCGTGCTTAACTATCAATCCCCACTCGCGCGCGCCCGGCTGTTTCCGCCGCTCAGGGCCGGGTGTGACAGATTGGTATCAGAGCACTGGTTATAGCGAACTAGGAAAAGAAGTTTTAACCTAGACTATAACCGTTGGGGAATCGCATGAAATATTTTTCAAAGAAAATATTTTCAAAAGAAACTATACACACACTTAGGAACACGGGTCACACTGTCTAGTAAATAATGATAACATTATGTGCTCAGAGTACATGCGCTAAGTTTAATATATTTCCACTCTTTTAAAGCGAGAATGCCTCCAACTAAAGCCAAAGGAATTACCATGACACCCGAGGAACTCGCGGAAATAATCGCGCAGGCGATTGCGACACATGAGGCCAGCAAGGCCGAATCAAGTCAGGGTCGTCAGAATGAGACCCCAGAACCCGAATCAGGAGCCTTGGACAAAGGATGCTCCTATAAGACATTCATGGCCTGTAGGCCTTGGCCATTCAAGGGTACCGAAGGGGCCATTGGGCTCTACAACTGGATTGACAAGATGGAGACAGTTCTCTCCATTAGCAGATGTAGTGAGAACCAGAAGGTTCTTTACGCGACCTGCATGTTCCAAGAGGCAGCTTCGTCTTGGTGGAAGCTTCAAACGAAAACATTGGGGCGAGAAGTTGCTCTCCACAAGACCTGGGAGGAACTGAAGGAAATGATGATGAGAAAGTTCTGCTCTCGCGCAGAAATCCAGAGTCTGCAGCAGGAATTCTGGAACCACACAATGGTAGGAACGGATATCGACGCCTACAACAACCGGTTCAACGAACTTTGCCAGTTGGTGCCAGATATGGCAAACACGGAGGAAAAGAAGATCGAGAGGTATATTTTTGGGTTACCTCCTGTTGTTAGGGTTCCGCTCAACGCCGCAGCGCCTCCAACCTTTGATGAGGCGGTAGCGCGGGCCATCACCCTTTGTTAGGACATGAAATGTCATGTGTATGTCCCCAGTTCTATCAGGATGGTTCGATATGAAGATAACGATCGTGAAACTAAGTTAACGGACTGAAAATGTCAAAAGAAACTGATTCGATCGAATCAGTGACTGATTCGATCGAACCAGGTCTCGTTCGATCGAATGAGAGACTCATTCGATCGAACCAGTTTTCGATATATAAACGAAACTTAGGAAATTTCACGAGAGCACATATTACACACAGTCACGAACCACCACTCTGCTGAAATACTCTCTGCCCGTTCTTCACGTGTCGGTCCTTTCCTCCGTCCCTAGGTGTCAAACCGTCTTAGGAATCGTTACCAGCGCGTTGTTGATCACCACCGAATCGCCGTGTTAGAGGATTCCGCACTCTAACACGTTGCCCCGTGAATCGTTGGGAAACCGTGTCCCGCACCGGTCCGACAAAGTGGTATCAGAGCCTTTGGTTCTTGATTCACGTTAGATTTGTGGTGAAATTCGTGTTTTTCTCGTGAAAATCGTAATTTTTGCCGGAAAATTCCGAATTTTTGGTGTTTTTGATCTTGGTGTTCGTCGTGTTCTTGTCAAAAACTGTTAAAATTGTCATATTTTGGTGTTTTGATCTTAGAATTGTGTGTTAAAAGTTCGAGTTTCGTCAAGAACGTTCTTCGCGTTCTTCGTGTTCTTCGTATTTTTGGTGGTTTTGATCCGTTTTTTGGTTGGTCTTAAGTTGTTTTTGTGTTAAAAGTCATATTTCGATCCTAAGTTGCCCCTTGATCTTTCAAAATTCGTGTTTTTGATTCAAAATTCGAAAATCCGTCAAAATCTTCTAATTTTGGAATTTCCAGATTTTCCGATCGAACCAGTCTATTTTTGGAACTCATTCGATCGAATAGCCTTCCTATTCGATCGAACAAGTTTGAACTTTGACCGAATCAGTTTTTCCCGCCGAGAATTACTCCTAGTTCATTCGATCGAACCAGATTTGTTCATTCGATCGAATTAGTCACCATTCG
>NW_027498285.1:0-84992 GCF_021521415.1 Bidens hawaiensis | reverse complement strand
ATACATCAAGCTTGATGATTTACAATCATTCATGGTAATACATGTTCTTGGAAACTAGAAATGGTAAAAAGAATACTTTGATGCTTTATTCAAGATAAAACATGGATACTTATGTTGTACTTAGAAATTATGAGATATAAGCTATGATCTGTTTCTCTAGTTTTGATAATTCTAAAATAACATTGTTAACAAAATTGCTTAGGTTATCATGCTAGTTAAAGAAATCATATGTCAATGGAATGTGTAATTATAATCTAATCAAATCAACCAAGGGGAGGTTGTGTGAGTTAACTACAATCACTCGAAGTTGTTAGGGTTGGTATTTGAGAAATCGAAGTCAATCCTAATCGTTCTACTATACCAAACTGCTTGTCTACTAAAATTGACATTCTCGTGGTAACATGACATTAGGAAAGGATGGACTTTCTTTTATGGCCACGTTACTTTCTTTTATGTCATAGAATATGTTCACTTAGAAATGAGGGACTATTCTATCATATATTATTAGGACAAGTTTATCACATGTTTAACTATTAATCATCAAGGAATAATGGAGTGGATTCTTGTAATAGATGGTAAACCTTCATATAATTGAATTAATCAATTAAAATTATTATTCTTGTCACCTATATATTATATATTTCTATTTTATAAAAGTTTAAAAATCAACCTCAAAATAACTAAAACTATCCGATTAAGCTAAAACAAAGATTCATTATTAGAAACATTTGTGTCCACGGATTGATACTTGGTTCTTAACAATACTATTCTACATATACGATAAGTACACTTGCCTATTTTGTGTGTGTTTAGTTTTAGTAGAAATCATTTTTATAAATGTAAAACACGATCTTGTGCAAAAGCTAAATATTCAATCTTTCATATTTTAAAAGCACACTCACGAACCGCATCAGCTAACATTTTATTTTAGTTTATAAAAGTTTAACGGGTTTAGGTAATGAGACTTAACGGGGTTGACGAGGTCGGTTAGTCTTCTTTATTTATATTGGGTCAATTATTTAACATGGATTTGGCCCAAACACAATCTTTAAATGATGTAGGCCCACTTTGGCCCAAACTCTTGTTTATGTTTACCATTAAGCTGATTGGGCTTGTAGACCAGGTGCAACTGCTCAACCAGATTACCCAGTTCGCTATTAGGATCACATGGATCGGGTTTGGATATTGGAAGTTCGGGTTTGGGTCATGCTGATCGGATTCTTCCTTCTTTGCTAATGGACCATGGACTTGTTCGCTAATATGGCTTACATATTCGTTAATATGGGATTGCTTACATTGTTCGAATATGGGCTTTAACATGGTGTTCGTTGTACACATAAAAGAAATTATGTTCACTTCTCGCTAGAGGTGAGATTCAACACGGGACCTTCAGCTCGCTAAACACAATTCCTACCACCATGCTGCCCATATTCGCATGCTTTGGTCTCCAATATAATTACTCATATACTAATATATTGATGTTATTATTAATATCACTATGTAAGATCCCGTGTTACACACGTGTGTGTGTGTGTGTGTGTGTGTGTGTGTTATATATTCTAATAAATTGTAAACGTCATATAATCTAACATTATTAATATAAGGCATCAGATTGTTGTTTTAATTAAAACAATCCAACATAAAAAGACAAACAGAGAAAAATAACAATTTAAAACATATTTCTAATTTATACCATGAAATAAAAACGGCATATTGACTAAAACTTCATCATCTACTGAAATCATATGTAACTATGAAGCGTAAACATCATAAAAAATGCTACAAATATGAGTATAACAATGAGATATAACAATTATAATTTTGATTAAAACGTTTAATAAAGCAACAATAAAATCCAAACTTCGTGACTTAAACCACCATTTCAATCCAAACATCCATACATCCAAGCGTTCATAAATAATTTTCCAAAATCCAAAAAAAATAAAATAACAAAGTCTCAATTTTTAAAAATAACAATAAAGACAATTAATTACCTTTATTACTCAACAAATGGTGATTATAACTATTTATTTTGAAACATTTTTCAACTTATGAGTTAATGTTTAAAATTAAATTGTTTAATAGGTGGATAATTTAATTATGGAAATTGTATATTTGGCATCCTATGTGGATAACCTAATTAAATGACATGTGAAAAATATGTATTGCTTTAATAGTATAGTAAGATGTATGTTTAACTGATTTATTCTTTTCTTTATTTCCTTTTTATTACCAACGTTGTTGTTGTTGTTATTATTATTTTTATTATTATTATTATTATTATTATTATTATTATCATCATCATCATCATCATCATCATCATCATCATCATCATCAAGAATCCAAACTTGGTTAGACTAAAGCTCGATCTTTTATCGTTTTATCAAACCAAGTTTTACGAGATATAGTTCTAGCACTTTGCCATGATCAAGATCCAAACTTTATGGAGTTTTGTAACCCGATCTAGTATTCTAAGGTCCATCCAACCTTAGATCTAACGTAATACCCAAACTTTAAGTAAGATCTTACCTTTTAGCCTTCTAGATCAATATCCGGTTTGAATGAAAAATGACATGTTTGATCTTGTTTCTTGAATGTTGTTTCTTGCTAGAGATGATACTAAAATATCGTGGTTCTTGAATATTCAAATAGAGTGTTTGTGTGTGTGTTTATTATGGTGAAAGAGTGTAGAGAATGGTTCATTAGGGCATGGACATTGGTATTTATACCCTTACATCCTACTTAAGCCTATATTAAGCCCACGATCTCTCTTAAGCCCATATCTAGGTCCATGCTCCTTTTATTTTAACAACTTAATGTTGATCAGTTCTTCATGTAAGTAATATAAAACATGATAAATATTAAACCTATGAACCTGTTACAGCATGGAGAATAGTAATCGCAGCAGAGTATGAGATAGTTGACATGTTTGTCATCTTGGTCGAGTTCCCCTTTAGGATGTATAGTTAAGGATGGTGTTAGGGTTCTTGAGAGGAACCCGGTTTTATGAGAGAGGAGGCACACAAAATTGTTATGTGTGTGTGATTAGGTTATGATGTTAATATTTATCTCTCTATATATACACCCAATGGGAAACCCTTTATTAGTTAATTATAGGTAATATGGCCCATCAACAATTAACAAACTAATATATAATTAGGTATATTTAATATTTTGATCTATTATAATATAAATGATTATAATGGCCATATATAAATATATATTATTATATATTATTCTTACATTCTCCCACTTGGCCGAATAATCATTTATTATGAGTATTAGATAAGCCTGATAAGGAGTTAACACTCATTTTAGCTTTAAACTTAAACTGGAGCAGAGAAATACAGTCATTGAATTGAACATCAGCTCAAGACCCCCATTAATCATACTGCGGTCCTTATTTAAAACTTAAGTAGTTATGATCAAAATTTTCAAATAAGCCCTTCAAACGTTTGATTTGTATAATAATTTGTCTCTATGTCATTATGCATGCAGAATATATTAGAGACATACAAATCAAAACTGATGAGGAAATTTAATAGTTAATCATTCATAGTATGATATGCAGCTGCGCATAGCCATCAATAACCCGTCATTATTATAAGCGCTTTCATAATATTTATGGGTGAGACTTTTATTTATCGGATCCTTAAGAATATCATGAATGTATTCGATACGAAAATTTAGATTCCTCAATTCGTTCATAAACGAACAATTAATTTCATATCAAAATTTAATGTAGCACCTCTCAAACTGTTACTGTTTGAGAAAACATGGTAGCTGACTTTATCACAATAAATCTTCAATATATAATTTATATGGAGTTTAATAAAAACTTATGAGCCCACTAATAAATGTTCAACAACATTTATTGACAACAACGTTGTAATTAATCAACATATTATGCCGTTATGACTTAGGTTGTTGTTAACAGTTCATTATGACTCCTCCATGAGATAGATTTGTCTACTGACATAAGAATATATCTCGAAAATTACATTTTCTTATCTTTGAATATGACAAAGTTTAGAGTAATCTATCGGTTTGAATTCTCACTTCTTCTTTTAAATTAAGTATTGCGTTTCTTTTAAAGATATCTTAGTACTCTTTTAGATGCTTCACATTAATCTAGACATATCTAGTGTGTTGCAATTTTGAGTAATATCTAAACGAGTATAGACTTGAACTTATATAAGCTTCTACTTAATGAAGCATAAGGAAATAATCTATGTGTTCCTATTATCCTCTAAATTAGAGCAATACTGTTTGTTACATGTGTAAGGAATATCTCTGAGATCTATAATATCAAAGTATGTGTGAAAATGCTTTGACTCATGTAACATATACTTGTCAGAAGAATGTCATCTATATAAGGACAAGTTTGTTTTTAATTTCTCCCACTCATCTTGAGGTATGTACATTAATCCACTTGTTTTTGATGAAAATACTTGTATAAATATTTCATCATATTTTGATGTTTTCATTAACCCATATATGGATTTTATTGGCTTATAAACTAAATGTTCTTTGACCTTCAGTTTATAACTTTTAGGTTGTTTTATGAACATATAAATATGTAAACCGATTGTTAGGGAAAGTTGTTTTAATGTTCATCTAATGTAGCTCTTAACTATTGTAAGCTACTAGAATAATAATGATCCTTAAAGAACTCTTTTGTAATATAGGTAAGAAGATTCTTTGATAATTAGTCTATCCTTGAATATAACCTTTAACAATCAATCGTGCTTCTTATTGTCTTAACGTTTCGTATTGGGATTTAGTTTAGTTATGAACACTCTAAGGTGATTCAACCAAATCTCAAAACGTTATCCTGACTTATGAAGCTTAGTTTAATTTGCTAATAATAGCATTATTCCATTTAGAATATTGATTGATTTAATGGTTTAATTAGGAGTACGATCATTAAACTTTCCAACATCCATTTCAACTTTAGTTAGGAGCTTGCTTGATAATCATCAAAGTTAGTAGGTTGAAACACTTAGATGACCTCCTGAGTTGATTATTGGGTTTATTTGAAGTTTCAGTTTATGAATTAGCTCTTGGTTAGGTTTCTATCATTTTCAGGATTCTAAGTGTATAAGAGTTGGTACAGTATGGTGTATAAGAGGTGTAATTGGAGTTAAATTTGGAGTAAAATATAATGACTCTCTTTCCCCCTGCCTCTTGTACTTTTGCCAAGTCATTATAAGGACTTTTACTGCTCCCACTGACCTTAGAAACCTTTAGGAAATTAGCATGCTTAGGGTCAATATTTATAGACCAGTCAATTCTAACAGAGAAACAAGTTAATAATACAAGTTGTTGGAGTTTCTCTTGTTGAGGATTAGTTTAGTAAGAAATCCAAATTTGCCCAGTTTAACCAACCATAACACTTTTGTAAGAGATTGTAAATTCTAAAGAGATAAGTTTTGATATAATAGTGTTGTGATGGAGCAATGTATTGTACAAGAGGTGTAATTGAGATAATATAAAGTTTTCACTCCCCCACCTCTTGCAAATCTTGTATGTTATGATTGAGACACTTAAGGCTCCCACTGATCTTTAATATCTCTAGGAAAAATACAAAAGAAGTTTCAATGATGTACGTGAGATGGGAATCTGTTATATATATGTTAGATATTTGATTTCATTAACGTCCAGATGTCATAGTAAACTTAGGGACATATTTAGAAGAAATCGTATTAAGTATATATGAATGGATCTCGTTAAGACCGTGGATCATAGAAGACAGATTGGATACAAGTAAATAGTCTTTTAAATGATAAAGAATTATGTCTGAATATTTCATATAAATAAGTTCCACGAATGTAAATGAAATATAATTCTGGTGGACCCATACTTATTCCTTAAGCCAAACATGTTTAGGGCATCTAACACATGATTTAAAATCACTGAGAATGAGATTATATGAAAAATCACCCTCATTAACATGTCATGATTTCTCATGAAATTTGGTTTTAATGGATGAATTTTATATGTCTCAATTGTCTTTTGTTACATTTTTAGTTGCATGATAACAAAAGTTGTAAAAGTATATAATCATCTAGGTCTATTTTATAAACGTTTCAATCCGGATATTGATAACAAATAATATGAGAGTTTAAGGTAATAGTGACTTTATGTTGGCTATGCAAACCTTATAACTGTCATAATTTAGCTTAAGTATTGATACTAAATTCCGATTAATCTCCAGAATATTTAAGGTATCATCATAAGCGTAATTTGAAGACTGTTTATCATGGTTCTAATAACCTTAACATTTAAATTTGTCACTAACCTTCATGTTAGTTATTTGTTGATTTTTGGGTAAACATATATAACTAGGCTCAACCAATCATGTGTTAATGAGAATATTAGGTTAGCAGACTTAAATATCATTAATATATAACTATCAATTTTAGCCAGTTGTTCTTTTGAATTATGGATAATCTTGTAATGCCTATGCCTAATCCAATGACATATTTTTGCAATGAGACTTCTCCTTAGAGAACTTAAAGCTGGAGTTAATACTTGTATTTTGTCTATGAACCTTAGAATAATCCTCTTTTAGGTTTTAGTGGTAGTGAGCTGAATAACATCTTATTTTCCAGTACCGGATGCTTCTTTTCTTGTACATATGTTGCTGATCAACACATTCATTTTCCTTTGGTACTTCTCAGTATTATAGTTGATTTTTAAGACACCAAATTATACTATTGAAAATTTGAGTATGCATTGTACTAGAATATTGATGTGGGCCCAAGTATTGAAGACCAGCTATTATGTTTATGGAGGCCCAAGATCGCGCAACAAAGGGTGGCCCACGAAAACGGGCATAACTTGGCCCACGAAGCTCTGTTTCAGGCCCATTACCAGTCAAATCGAAGCTTGAGACGAGCACATTGTGGCAAACAGCCTGTGGCGGTTTGGCCCCTGACTGAAGCCAAAAACGAGTCCTATATAAAGTTATGGGCCTTTTATTGTTTTTCAGCACTTTTATATTTTTGTTTTTGTTTTCGGGTTTGTGTTCGGCCCATGGCCCGTTTTAGGCCCATTTCGTATTAGAACTCTTATTTATAGTTTGGTTATGTAATTCAGAAAGACAGAATTGATTTTGATAATAATTACTTTTTTTCTCTTCATTTTCCCTTAGACCTTTGGTGGGATTTTGGGAATTTTGTGAAGTTCTTCACGGGTATTCTTAGAATCAACGTGAATCGATCTTCGTTATCGTTTCACTGCTGCATCAAATATTGTACTTAATATCATGTGTGATCCCTTAATTTTATGGGTCATGATTGTACATTATGATATATTCAATAATACCATCTAACCTTATAGTTAGAACTTTTAGGAGTGCATAAATCTTGGGAGTTATTTTGATTAGTCTTAGGAAAAACTAAATCTATAATAACTCTAGTGATAGCATTTATTTGTATAAGTTCTTGATTATCATTATCGTAATAGACATTATGATTGACTCATTCCATTTGTTAGGCTCTAGTTTTCAATGAAATAATTGTTATTAGAAAGAGCAGTAGGATAGTCATATCATGTCTTAAGGTTAATTAAAATTAATAAGAGCTAAATGTTATTAAAACTCTTTATGAGACAAAATTCAATTGTGTTTTGAGATTAGAGTGGATGATTTGGATGAGATAGCTATTATAGAAGAAAATTATAGTGAGTAATGTTATGGGATATTAAGAATACATATTAAAATTTATGATCATTAGATTAATGAAGGATCATTAATGTGAGGATCATTATATTTTATTGAATCTGATATGTCTATTATTAACATCAAACTAATATACTATAATTAAAAGTTCTACTTAAACAAAAAATAAATCACCTTTGGGCAGAATTAAGTTTTATTTAAGTATGTGTGCAAAATAATTGTAACACATCACCTTTGGGCAGAAGTGAGACAATTATTTTAATTATGCACATGCTAGTTTTGCTGAATAAAAAATGTAACACATCACCTTTGGGCAGAAGTGAGACATTTATATTATGTTAGGAAAAAACTAACAAAGCTTCCCATTAGACTTGAATGATATGGTAAATGTAACTCATCACCTTTGGGCAGAAGTGATACATCAAAATTTCATTCAAGTTAAGCCTTTATGTTTTGTAAAATTTTATAATAATATTTAAGTATCTACAAAACATTTTAATGAGTTAATGGTAAAAACTTTCTGGGTTAAATTAAGGATTTCGAGAAATAACGTTTTCGGGTAAATTATAGTTTTCGGATGACATGGGTTCTTGGTTAATATGTTTTCGAGTATTATGGGTTTTTGGGTAAAGTAATGAGTTTTCGGAAAATTAGCGTGTTTGCGGGAAGAAGATTGGAAACCATTCCAAAAAAAAAACCCGTATAAGGCGATATAATTTAAAATCCGAGAACTCTAAAATCCAAAAATTAATATTATCGTAATTAAACTGAAAACACAAAAAAAAATAATAAAACCCATACAAAGAATTCCGTAAACTAGTTGATCCCTAACAGATTTCAAAAACTAAAAGGATAATAATAAGATTTGGTTCAAATCTTTTAAGGATTAACAATTATATCTATTTCCTATTTTAATGGGATTCAAATCCTTTAAGAAAATATCAAAACTTTTAATTAATTCAAGATTTGAAAAAAAAATATATCCTAAATTAACTTTAACAGATTTAATCAAGATTTGAACCAAATATGTTATAATTTTCAAAAAAAATATGTAAGAATAATATATATTTATTCTTACATTCTCCACTTGGTCGAGTAATCATTTATTATGAGTATTAGATAAGCCTGATCAGGAGTTAACACTCATTTTAGCTTTAAACTTAAACTGGAGCAGAGAAATACAGTCATTGAATTGAACATCAGCTCAAGACCCTCATTAATCATACTGCAGTCCTTAATTAAAACCTAAGTAGTTATGATCAAAATTTTCAGGTAAGCCCTTCAAACGTTTGATTTGTATAATAATTTGCATGTTGATCAGTTCTTCATGTAAGCAATTGAAAATATAATAAATATTAAACCTATGAACCTGTTACAGCATGAAGAGTAGTAACCGCAGCAGGATATGATGTAGTCGACATGTTTGTCATCTTGATCGAGTTCGCCTTTAGGATGTATAGTTAAAGATGGTGTTAGGGTTCTTGAGAGGAACCCGGTTTAAGAGAGAAGAGGCACATAAAATTGTATGTGTGTGAGATTAGGTTATGATGTTAATATTTATCTCTCTATATATACACCCAATGGGAAACTTTTTATTAGTTAATTATAGGTAATATGACTCATCAACAATTACTAAACTAATATATAATAAGATATATTTAATATTTTGATCTATTATGATATAAATGATTATAATAGTCATATATTATTATATATTATTCTTACACATAAATAAATAATCCTTTATTTATTTCATTATTATTACTTTGGCTCGGAAAATGGGTCATTACATGATTGTTGGCTAATTCGTTATTAAAAGTGATTGTTCTATCTTTGACTATTTGATTAATACAAATATATTGTATATATTTTTTGTGAATAGTTATCATACCCCGAGGTAATCTAGTTGTCGAATACATTATAAGCATTTCATGTTTCTAAGTACACTCATTTCGGCATATAGATGATGGTCTAGTGTAGATAGAAACATAACTATAACCATTTACAAGTATTAGCTTTAAAGAATGTGCTAAACTATTAGTAGGAGTAGAAATTGCGGCAGTTAAGAACTTATAGCCTTCCAAATAGGAACTGACCAATCCAAGTGTATACCATGAAGTGACAAAGGTTGTACCTGTGAACTAACCCCATACGGCAAACTAGGCACAAGGAAAGAGCAAAATCAGCTTACAAAAACGAAATGGTCCCTACGTAGCCAGTCATCCATAATATCAAGCAAATCCTTTTTTCATATTCGGACAATTTACTAAGGGCTATAGTTACTGTAACTCTCCTATTCAACTACTTCGACCATTGCTGAACACCTCAAAGTATTTTCGGGACGTCCAACAAGCCAATCATTTCTGCATGATTTGCGTTACCCCTAATCATTATTTAATCAATATTTTGCTTAAGAGAAACATACATATTAATGTTCCCACAAGTAGTTTTATGAAATGAACAATTGTGTGTTATTTTGACTTTTAAAGTGTCACTTTTCAAACTATCATTCTATTTTCTTGATTACACTATCGAAATGTTATATTCTTTTTCTACTCACTTCTAATTTAGCTTAGAAATACCTTTTTTACAAATAAGTAAAACAAAAACTTTTGGGACCAGTTCTTTAGATCTTGTATAGGTTTTTGTTGTTTTTTGGATTAATTCGTTTGCAATGAATTCAAAGTGTAGCATGCATGTTGCTTTTTAATATTAGGATGCAGATTAATGTTGTAGGTTTTTTTGGGTTTGCTAACTATTTAGAATTGAGAAAATTATTGTTTGCGTCTCTGTAGTTTTAGGGCGTAGGCATAATGAGTTTTCAGAAAAAAAAAATAAATGGGTGAGTCCACGTGGTTTCAGAAATGAACCATCTATGTATCTGCCAATAGCTGACCATCAACGGAAATGGTGAAAATACTAGTTTACCCTTTTTTATGATCAGTATATGAGTCCATGTGGTTTAAGTGATTGCTCAGTTTTAGTCCTTTATGAACAATTCCTTTTAAATTCAAAAATTAACCACCAAACTATAAACAATCAATCAATCAATCAAAATCAACCAATCAAAAATTAACCACTAAACTATAAAAATCAACCAATCGAACAATAAAAGTCATGTGTTGTTTAATTTTTCATTGTTTTGATTTTGTTTTTTTCTTTTATTTTTTCTTCAAGCTTCTTTTATATGTATTAGGGGCACAATATGTTTAATTCTTTTTTCGACATTCAAGTTTAAATTTTGTGAAATGTAACATCCAACTTTTGATACTAATAAATTAAAGAATTTTATTTATTTAATGATGCGTTATTATTTAATTAGGGTCAATAATAATAATAGGTTAGGTTATGGACATGGAAATAAAAGATGGATTAGGGGATGGTTATAGACCTTAAGGTCTATGGGCTTATCCTATATAATCATCATAAACCACCCTAAAACCTTAAACCCTCATTTGCCTCCCCACACACACACACACACTTCCTTCCATTCCATTTCAAATCCGAGCTAAAGAATAGTAGGTTTAGAGTCTTGCATTATCGAGCAACAAGAATCATAGTCAGGTTCGAGTGTTGAATCATATACGAAATAAGAAACACGTCTAGATATGCTCTAGACTTGAACCCGAACCAAAAGTAATAAGTTTTAATTTAAAGGTCACGTATTTCGTGTCGGTTCGCCATACGCTTTGATAGAAAGACGAATCGGACAAAACCTAGTAGGAAAAATGAAAACTTTGTAACAAACGGGTCGGACGTGAGATGGAACCAACAGGGTACCGTTCGTGTAATACCCCGGCTAAAGCGGAATACGCCCAAGTGTGACGTACAGATTGTTCAAAACACATGTGACACTATTAAGTGACAGTATTAGCATTAATTCATTCAAAGGCATCAAGTACACAAATTGTTGCAAATAAAGAAATTACAATGAAAATGAAACATTCAACTCTTATTTAAAATATCCTAGGTCTAGGGTCTTCATCTGTTTCATCCTCTAATAATTATACATGTAACATATATATATAAAATAATGTCAACTAACTTAATAGATGGTGAGTTCACACAGTTTAAATACTACATAAAAACCATAAAATTCCATGAAAACTTGTGAAAAGCATATAAGGGTTCTTCACACTCGAATCAAATGTCCTGAGTGTAAAGAATAGATGAAAGTCTTTTCCAGTTGAGATTAGGCACCAACGTACTCAGATCGGGGTCCCTTTTCCACTCGAAACACGGTCCTGAGTGCAAAGGGGGGCTTATGATCATACTTATCGAAGATATCCATGCATGTAATATTTGAGCAAGTAACAAGTAAACACACAAGTCCATGTAACGAAGTGTAGTTTGTAATAAGAAACAATATGTAAATGGGTTTGAAACGATATATATGTTACCCCCCAAAAGTAGTAAAAGGGTAAAAAGGGGGTGTGAGAAACTCACCTTTGATATTTGAGACAACTTGAAATAATAACCGAAAGCGAGTTAACAAACAAAGCAATTGTATCTCACGAAACTATAAATAATAGCGAAGATACAAAATTTAGGACTAGCTACCGGAATTATAAAGTTAATTAACTTATGGCAAATGGGGACTTGGGGGATATCTTTATTTAAAATGAGTTTAACATTTATGAATTAAAGTTTATATAAATCATTTGATATTTATTAGTTGAAGAATGATTTGTAGATGAATAATTATAACTTATTAATATAAGAATAAATAAGAATATTAATAACAATTAATGAATAAAATGTTTTATTTTTATTCTAGTAACATAATTAATTAATTTACTAATTAATTAATTTAAATGTTTTGCATTAATTATTTTAAAGAAATTATAGATATTAGTTTATGTTGAAATAAAATAAACAATAATTAATTATTTAGAGAAATCAAGTATACTAGTTCTATTATAAGAAATCTTTAATTAAAACCATTTTGTATATATCATCTTATTTAAAATAAAAAGGTTTATAAGTTTATGATGATCAACGAATAACATCTAGATAATTTGTTCTTGCAAAATAACTAGTTTTGACATAACATTTAGAAAATCAAAGTGTTTATCTTAGATAACCATGATCATAATAATTTTTTAAAACCAAAATATAATATTTTTATTATAAAAATATCATGACCATGAAGAACAAATTATGAACATTCAATATCAAATCAAAACAAAAACTATAAAGTGCATGAAATCATAAAACTTACTTGTTAGTGTTTTCAATCTTAAGAAAATAGTGGATTGAGATGTGAAAATAATGGAGGATTTGTCCTCCTTTTATAGTAAAAATATAGAGTTTTTATGTCTTATGCAATTTATGAAAATTAATCATATTTAATATAATTAAAAACAAAAATTAAAATGGTTTAAAAGGTTTTCAAAGTGTTTAACTCTTTCAATAAATTTTATTTAATTAAAACATTCATTGGTTTATTTTTATTAGTTAAAAAACAACAAATGAAAAAGATGGTAATAATAATAATAATAATAATAATAATAATAATAATAATCATAATCATCATCATCCAAGATTTATTCTAGTGATTTGCATGGGAAAATTTCATAAATAAATTATTTTAATTATGAATGTTTTAAATGAGTATGCAATACTACAAAGGTGGTAAAAGGTATATTTGCATAGAAATGATCACA
The DNA here is from genome assembly GCF_021521415.1 of Bidens hawaiensis. Classification (NCBI taxonomy): domain Eukaryota; kingdom Viridiplantae; phylum Streptophyta; class Magnoliopsida; order Asterales; family Asteraceae; genus Bidens; species Bidens hawaiensis. The sequence continues at coordinate 71,642 of NW_027498285.1, read as the reverse complement.
TAAAATACATAAAACAAAATTTATATAAATATAATGAATTTGTAAATGTAGCTCCTTTAGACAAACGCAACCTTAGACTCGAGGTTATTAAAAAAAACATTTGGATTTTTAAATTGTATCTTTGATTTTTTATACATATGTATATTGGGGTTAAAGGGAATAAGTGAAATGATAGCAAGTTAATTGTAATTTGCTTTTGAAAACAAAGCAGGTTAGCATTCGAATCTGTAGCAACATTCAGTTGTATGATTTGGGTAAAACAGCCCTGCCATAGCGTGCAGGTCTTGCTAAAGGCTGTTACTTGATTTTATTACGCATTTATGTAAAGATTCAAAATTTTGTCGCCACCGCAACATCGTGCGGGTTTTCTACTAGTTAGCAGAGTAAGTATTTCGCAAACTCAAGATATTATAAGTTAGTAAATATTTTGTACTCCTGTGACCTGCCACCTTGAAATAAATGCTTTTTTAGTTGATTATGGCGTGTGTTGGTTCAGTGCAGTTGGCTCATAACCAAATGGATTTGGTTCAAATAGAGCTAGCCGTTATAATATGGCTTGGTTCAAGTTCGGTGTCGGTTGAGATCATGAACAAAATAATAAATAATTATTTATTTCAGTCATGAACAAAATGATAAATGATAAAGAAATAGCTAAACTGCATGCCCGGCTTCGAGAAAGCAAAAAATATTTTGGGCCAAAGGCGAAAATTTTTTGGGCCTTAATTAAAAAGGAGTATTTTGTTGGTTTAAACAATTAAATTTTTATATAGGTTTACTTGGTTATAATTTAGGTTGTGTAAAAATTTTTTGTATAAAAATAGGATTAAACATGTCTCAAATGAGACTTTAACCCATAACATTTTTGTTGAGAGCAACACTCCTTTGCCACTAGACCAAGCTAGTGGGCATGTAATTAAGTTCAAACATTAAATATACATATTGTTTTTAATAAAAACAAAGGCAGAAGCAGGAAAAATTGCTAAGCATGAGAAGGCGTGTGTGGAGAATCAACACGCCTTCATTCCTTTTGCTTTTGATACATTTGAGTCTCTTGCTCCCGATGCTGCTACGTTTCTAAAAAGAGTTCAGCGGGTCGTGCATAGTAACTCAACGAAGCCAAAGAATGATAATTTTATTTTCAGTAGGATCGGTTTTGCCATTCAAAAGGGGGTGGTGGCGCAGCTTGTTGCCCGCTTACCTGCCTCTTTATTGTAATTGGATCCTTTTATTTGAAATGGCGATGAGAATAAAAAGTTCAAATATATATATATATATATATATATATATAATTTATTTTAAAAAAAATTTTGGGTCTAACGGGGTGTCGGTCCTGTGGCCGTCGACCGCCCCGCCACCCCTATGGGCCGGCCCTGAGCTAAAGGTCCAAAATACCTCTGAGTTTGCGTTAAAAATGGCATGGTTAGCGAATTTGATAAAATGGCAAGACTCGTAAAACCTCAAGATTCCAAATGCAAAGAAAAAAAAGTATTTTCGATGAAGATGATAAGTGCGATCAAAACTCAGTAACGAAGACTGTCTTGAAGTTACAACATATGTAATATCGAAACCACCCAAACTCAGAAAAAGTAGTATGAATACATACAAATAATCATCCTGTTTTATCTTCGTGCGATATTAAAATTCGATATTTTTTCCATATTGTATAAGATCAGTTATTAGCTCAATTTAACATATCTTAAAAGTATTACCACATGTGTCACGGAGAGACCAGGTGTTTAAAGTAGACATATTTTTCTTTTTTTAGTATAGTTACTTCTAGAGGTGCACACTGAAACGGGTTAACTAAATGAGACTATGGCCCTAACCGAAACAAAATCAGTTTCGAACCGGTATTATAGGAACCGATAGAAACTGTAATCTTCTACAATGAAACCGGTTAACCCAAACCGAAACCGGTAAAACCCCAATCAAGAAAATGATTTCAACCCGAACCAAAATCAACCAGTTTTGACTTTTTGTTAACCAGACCATACCAATTTCAACCTGATCCGGTTTAGGTGATTAATTCCATCAATATGTGTTTAATTGTTGGATGGTTCAGTATATACTATAACTGTTTGATTGATTAAATGCTTCAGTGAACTTGTGTTGGTAGTCAGTGCTTGATATAAACAAACACTATGTCATTTATTAACATTACCCTATATCAAAATATATTGGATTTTTTGAATCTTACATGAGTTGTTTTATGAAATCCTTAATATAATAAACAAGTCATCCATAAATATCAAACAAATCATTTTCGTCTTTGGTCAATTTACGAAAGGTTATAGGTATTGTAATCCACCTATTCAACTACTTAAACCATTTTCAAACGCCTCACTGTATTTTTGAGGCGTCCAAAGAGCCGATCATTTCTGCGTGCTTTTTTTCTCATGCGCGGCCCCTAATCAATAATTTGCAATCAAGAATTTGTGAACTTCACAGGTAATTTATTTGTGTTATTTTTAGTAAAAAAATAACATTCCACGCTATTATCTTTTAATTAACATGAAAACATCTTTAATGATTGCTGGCTAATTCGTTATTGAAGGTGACACAAATATTTTGCACGTATATATTGTGAATAATAATTATCATACCCTTAGGTTAACTAGGTTGTTGAGTACATTATAAGCATTTCATGTTTCCAGGCAAATCCTTTTGCCATATAGATGTGTTGGGTTTCAGTGGTGACGGTTTAATGATTAAACCCGATTTTAATAATAGTTTCATAATTATTAATCTCATTGAAATTATTATGAATGCAGCAGAATAAATAAACGAGTAATCATCACTTTATGAGAAAACAATACAGGATCTGGTTACAAACAATACGAGTACGATACGGAATCAACCAAAGTAGATAAATATAAATCTAAATGACAATATTTAATTTTTCATCGGTTAATAATTAACCGGTCGAGACACTGAGGGATAACAAACTTCTTTTAGGTGACCAAACAAAATAAAACCCGATGGTTGCGGTGCACGGAGGCAGCGTCGGTGAACGGCTACGGCAACGGCAGCTCCTTGCGGCAGTGGTGCGGGATGGCGCAACAACAACTGTAAGGTGGCGGCGGCGGTGTAGGGCTTGCGGGACAGCAGCGACGACAGAGGTGAGGCCGGTGGCGGGCTCCAACAATCAAGGGTGGCTGGCCGGTGGCGGGGTGAGTCAAGAGAGGGAGAGAACTTGTGGTGGCTAGGGTTTTTTGTTAAAACTTTTGTATGTTAATATGATTAGGTTTAACTAATAAAATTAGTTAAACCAAACGGGCCACCAAGCCCATCTCTACCTCCAAATCCCAGTCCATCTATTTCCATCTCGTTAATATGTCAATACCAATTATTAAGCGGATTTGTGTTCGTTACCCAAGGTGTAACTCTCACGGATCATAACTTGGTCGACTGTATTAACTTAAACAAACCGGTTCATAATATCCAACAGTCTCCCATTTGTAAGTTTTATGGTTAAGTTCCTTAAAACTGACAGCCAGAAGTGCTCTAGCTACACATGGTTGCCCCCAACAAGTTATGACACTTTAAAGTCATTAACCAAAACATCTTGGAATACACTATTGCAAGATAAGGAGCTTATGGTAATCATTTTCATATATCCTTTATGGATAACACATCAATTGAACAATGAGACATGCATCAGATTCAATATCACATGGCGTTCAATCATTATTGTTCTCGATCTAGAATCAAAGTGGTCCAATCAAACACAAAGTAAGTTTGGGTGAGGCCTCACACTTCACCAGTTTGAATCAACGAGGATGCCAAGATATCTAACTGTTACATATCATGTAAGAGTACAGAATCTCATATTGATTACATACAACTCCCACTGAACTTCAGTGTATTCCCAACCAATGGCTTTATAACTGGCAGTTACGCAACAGCGGTTGATACTGATCAAAGAATAGCCTTTAGTAAACGGAAGTTCTAATATGTATCTTAGGTATAAGGATACTAAATGAGTATACCAATATCAAAACATCTTATTACTAAGATCCATGAAGATTATTGATGCGAGTTACATCCAACGTCATTCATAATGACGTCTGTGAGTTTGGAAGTCAACTCCTTGAGTCCAAAGTCAAAATAGTCTTAGTTCAGAATCGTTCCCACGAGTCTGAACGACTATGGATAACTTAGAATACAATATTTATGGATTAAACGTATTATATCAACACAGCTATATTATTCAACATTTGCATTTAACCATTAAATCAAAAGTGAACTCAAAAGTATAACTGTTTAAACACTCATGCATCCAAATACTAAATCAAAACAAATGACTAGCTAATCTAAGGCCGATAGCTTCCATTTGTTGGTCTTGCTAGTCCTGAGTCATCATCTTAGTGAACGGGTCTGCTGGGCTTTGATTTGTGTCTACTTTGCTTATTATGGTGTCTCCTTGTTCCAGTATTTCACGTATAAGGTGGAACTTCCTTATAATGTGTTTGGTTCTGTGATGAGATCTGGGCTCTTTGGCCTAAGCGCACATGTGGTATCACATGACCCCTCGATTGGTTTATGAATACTCGAAACCACATCGAGGTCAGTGATGAACTTCTTCATCCAAGCAGCCTCCTTAGCAGCATCTGATGCAGCTATGTATTCAAATTTGATGGCAAAATCTGCCACCACATTATGCTTAGAGCTTTTCCAGTAAATAGTTCCTCTATTGAGAGTGAATACAAATCCTGATTGTGAGCGAGAATCATCTCGGTCAGTCTGGAAGCTAGAATCAGTGTAACACCTTACAATGAGCTCTTTTTCCACTCCCCTCAAACACAAAGAACATATCCTCAGTCCTTTTTAGGTACCTTAGAATGTTCTTTACTGCAGTCTAATGGCCAATGCCAGGACTTTGCTAATAATGACTAGTCATGCTCAAAGCATATGATACGTCAGGTCTAGTGCATAACATAGCACACATGATAAAACCAATCGCTGAAGCATTTGAATTGCTTGCATGTGCTTAGTTTCAATGTCCGTTGTTGGAGATTGCGATTTTATCAACATGGTTCCTTCGGCAATGGGAACACCTCCTTTCTTGGAGTTATCCATTGAGAAGCGTGTCGTGACTTTGTCTATGTATGTACTTTTGATTTAGCCCTAGAAGCCACTTAGACCTATCTCGATAAATCTTGATTCCCTAAATATAAGTGGCTTCACCAAGATCTTTCATTGCGAAACAAGATCCCAACCAGTGCTTAACTTACTTAAGCATAGGAATTTTGTTTCTAGTGATCAATATATCATCCACATACAGGATGAGGAATGATTTAGTGCTCCCTCTAGCCTTTCTATAAACACAAGAATCATCTTCATTTTTGATAAAACCAAAATCTTTGATTTTCTCATCAAAATAAATATTACAGCTGCGAGATGCTTGTTTGAGTCCATAAATAGGCTTATTCGGTTTGCACACCCTATTAGGATATTTATGATTCACAGAACCATCATGCTGAACCATATAGACATCTTTAGAAAGGTGTCCATTAAAAAAAGCGGTTTTGACATCCATCTGTCATATCTCATAGTCATAATATGCGGTTATGGCAAGTAATATCCATATTGACTTAGTCATAGCAACGAGCGAGAAGGTTTCATCATAGTCAATTCCCTGAGTTTGATTGAAACCTTTCGCGACTACACGTGCTTTATAGGTATGTACATTTCCATGCATGTTGGTTTTTCTTTTGAAAATCCACTTGCTCCCTACTGACCGACCTTCGGGGGGTGGCGCAACTAAGTTCCAAACTTGATTGTCATGCATATATTGTATCTCAGCGTTCATGTCTTCTTGCCATTTCTCAGATATCGAAAATAAAATAGCAGATTTGTAGTTGGTAGGTTCATCATTTGACTCGGATACTAATAGGATTTCAAGACCATCTATATGTCATACGTATTTAGAATTTGGTACGCGAGTCTTACTACTTCTGCGAACGCTAGTGTTTATGTCTGATGTATCAGCAACAACACCTTATTGATCATACGCTCCAACTTCCTTAGTGGTTATTTGTGGTTCTTTAATTTCATTTAGATTGAAAATATTATTTCTAGTTCCTCGATCGAGAATTTCTTTCTTGAGGAAGTGGCCTATCTTTTTGATAGAAATCAAATTTGTGTCAGGGTATGTGAAAGAAATAATATTCTCTTTGGTTATAGTACTCGACAAAAACAACTTTTACGCTGCGGGGATATAGTTTCTCATCAAAATCACTAGTGACATATGCATCACATCCCCAATACTCTAAGGAAAGACAAATTGGGTTTACGCCCGTGTCATATCTCATATGGGGGTTTTCTTACCTTTTTAGTTGAAGCCATATTAAAAATGCAGGTGGCGGTCATAAGGGAAAATCTCCAAAAGGAGGGAGGCAAGTTAGTTATACACATCATCGATCGAACCATGCTTAGCAAGGTTTGATTTCTCCTCTCGCTCATGCCATTATGTTGGGGTGTATCGGGTGGAATGAGTTCTGAAACAATTCCACGCTCTTTTAGATGATTGATGAACTCTAAGCTAAGATACTATCCACCTCGATCTGGTCGAAGCATTTTAATTGTTTTTACGAGTTGGTTTTCCACTTTGTTTTGAAACTCTTTGAACTTTTCAAAAGTTTCATGCTTGTGTTTCATAAGACAGACATAAGCATATCGACTATAATCGTCAATAAAAGAAACAAAGTATCTTTCATGGTTTCTAGACATGGTTCTGAAAGGGTCGCAAATATCAGTATGTATAAGTCCTAACAGATCCTTTGCTCGTTCACTTTTATGAGTAAATGAGTCCTTGGCGAGTTTTCTAGCTAAACAAGACTCCCATTCGTCAAAAGAGTCTGGTCCTATGGATTTAAGAATCCCTCCGGATTGGAGTCTTTTACCTTTTTCCTTGCTTATGTTACCAAGTTGGCAATGTATCATTGATGCTAGATTTGATACGTTTAGAAAGATTATATACATTATTGTTAATTTGAACGTCAATCTCATAAATACCATTTCTAGGTTTTGCCTAAAAAAAAGATATCATTCAAGTAAGAAGAAATAGCAATGCCATTAAAAGCATAGTTAAATACTTAATCAAAAAGTAAATAAACTATAATTATGTTTCTGGTCAAACCAAGTGCAAACACACAGTTATTCAAAGTAACTAAAGGCTAGATAGACAAACAAAATGATATGTGCCAGTTGCAAGAATTGGGACTCTCTTCCCATCACCAACGATGAGTTCCATGATGCCTCGTGTCAACTTCTTCCACTTTTCAGGCTCCTGCAATATTAACGATGTGGTATCCACATCCGATATCAAATACCAATATGTTGCGGGAAACAGTGAAAAGTTCAATAACGTAAATAGAAATACCTTTAGAGGAGCTATCACCATTGGTCCTCTGTTTCTTTAGCTCAGCAACATAGTCGGGACAGTTACATTTCCAGTGTCCCATTTTGTTGCATTGTAGCACTAACGCTCCTCAGGAAGAGGCGGTGGTACCTTTGCAACACCCTTGTTAGTGTTGGTGGCATGCTTGGCAGCAACAACAACCTTCTTCTTGCCTTTAACGTTATAACCCCGGTTCTTGGGATTAGGCTTCTTGAGACCAGCAGATCGAACCATCAGAACTTGAGTAGTTTTAGTTGAAATATTCATCTCAGCCGTTTTGAGCGTACCATGAAGCTCCGACACTGTCTTTACCCAGGCATTCATATTAAAATTCATTACGAACTGGTCGTAAGATCTAGGGAGAGAGTTCAAGATGAAATCCACTGCCATTTCATCCGACAAGGGATAATGAAGTTTCATCATCTGGTCGATGTGCCCTTTCATTTTGATGACATGTGCACTAACCGAGGATCCATGTTCCATTCTGCAACTAATTAGCTGCTTCATGGTGTCAAAGCGTTCTTGATGGGCTTGTTTCTAGAGCATGCCCTTGAGTTGCCCAAGCATCTCATAAGCACCAAGATCTCCCAAGCCCTTAGCAATCTCGGAGGACATGGTGGCTAGCATAATGCATGCGACTCCAGTAGAGTCGTCCTTATGCTTTTCAAGAACCTTTCTTGCAGCAGCAGTATTGTTTTCAGGCTCGGTTCGAACTGGTTCATTGAGAACATAGTGCTTCTTTGCCATTATGAGAACAAGTCTTAAATTGCGGTGTCATTTAAGAAAGTTGGTGTCATTCAGCTTTTCTTTCTCAAGAATAGTTTTGAGGGTGAATGAAGAGTTATTATCAGCTAAAATCTGTTAAATAAATAAAAGTAATTTAATTAGTATTTTCAATGTTATAATCCTATTATCAATAACCCAATAACATTAATAAAAAGGAACTTGAAAATATGGCTTCCAGTTACTAATGACAGCTGTAGCACACAACATTAATAAGTGTTTAGGTAGACTGACAACGATTACCAATTATGAATAAAGCACAACTCTCGGTTATGAGGCCTATTAAGACAATAATTGCCTAAGTAGATACGTTTATCCTCATCTATGCTCACTTTAGTCTTTAGACAACTGTAGCACGTAACAGAAGAGTAAAGTAATAATCGCTCTAGTACAATCACTAGTGAAAGGGTCGGATGTGTCAATGAAATTGTAACACTTGGCAAAAATTTTGTCGTTAATGTAATCATGATTAACAATATAATATCATTTTATGAATAAAATCTTTCCTTATTAAGATTCAAAATCTTACAAAGTCAACAAAAAGTCCAAATTTCGCCACGTGACGAGCATTATGTGAAATAACCTCGGGCAGCGGACCAGGAAATAACTTAATCATTAATATCATTAAATGGCCCTAAAAATTTAAAATATATGTTAAAACAATAGATAATGCATAAACATAATTTTAGAAGGCTCGAATCGTAAAAACTAGAAAATAAGTAAACGAAAGCTAGTACGGAACACCGAAAGGACCCGACATAAACTATTTTCAGAAAAATAGTTTTTATAGTCTATATTGTCAGAAAATTGATTTCGTTCAAATTCTGATAAAATTAATTAAAACCGGGATCCGATTGATTATCCAAAACTCGCAATACGTTAAATCGATTCACCAAACTAGTTATAATATAACCCAACCCTTCACTGTCAACCCCCCCCCCCTGGTCGGCCCCCTTGCCACATCACCCTCTCCGTCTCTCTTTCTCCCAATAGCCTTCCACCATCTCATCCATCCAATGATTAACTCTAATGTTAGGCTTAATGTGTTGTAATCAAAATAGATCATCCACTTATTCCTCTACTATCATATTCACCAAAGCTATCCCTCCCTCTTTCTCTCTATATCTACGGCACACACACAAATCACAATCATTGACATTCAAAATTTAAATCATCACACACACATACATTCAAGATTAGATCAAGAACAATATGGTGATTAGCATCTAGGAAGGAAGGATTAAGAGAAAGGAACACCACACACAATCGTCACATTCATATCTTCATCCTAGGATCTTCAAAATCTCAAGTAAGTTATAATTATGAGTTGATTTCTATGATTGAATAGGTTAGATTATGTTCTTGAGTTGAGATTGATCTTAAAGATTGAAAATTATGGATGTTTGTGTGTGTGTGTGTGTGTGTGTGAGCCGTGTGTATGCATGCATATGTGAGGGTAAGTATTGAGCCCACCCATACATGCATACATTCATCTTAAAGATCATAGTTGTATTGTACACAAGAAAATGAAGCTATTGCAACCCCGACAAAAAGTTGCATTAGGCCTAATGCAACCTTTTATCAAGGGCTGCATTAGGTGAAGTTGCATTAGACCTAATGCAACCTTTTTGTTAGATAATGCAACCTGTTTTTGAAAGAGTTGCATGAAGTATTCAAATGCAACCTTTTTAATGCAACTCTTTTATATACTAATGCAACTTTTTTCCTTTTAAATGCAACTTTTCAAACACTCAAACGCGACCTTGATACCTCAAATGCAACTTTTCTTTACATCAAATGCAACGTTTTGCAACGTTTTTATATTTTCAAGTTAGAACAACTGCAACTTTTTTTATAGTCAAACGCAACTCTATAGTATCATTATTTCAAGTACCAAAATTTCTATTAATTGGCAATACTATCTCAATTACACCAAAACATTTATAACATTAATATAATGCATATATCGTAATTCAACACAAGTCCCAACTCAAAATAACAATGCAATAAAGTAAAGTTGTCAATTACAATTACAATGATAAAATGTATTGAAATCCCCCTACTTATCTCTATGATCTTGAAATATATAAGCATGTTGCTTTACCAGTACACTTTGCATCGTAGCTTCAAGGTTTATTCTTTCCCCGTTCAACTCTTTTTGCATAACTTCTAGCTCGGCCTTTTACCTTTAATAATGGTCATCATCAATTTCTTTTCGCATTTCAAGCAACCATGTTTTCTCAACTTTAAGGCTCGCCTTAAATGATTCCATAAGCCCGCCCAGATTCATGTATGGTTCCTCATCGCCATCCAATTTTTCATCAGTTTTTCAATAACTTCTCGACCATAAAGTTGAAGGTAGCTAGCCATCATGATCTTTGTTCATTACAATCGAAAAAGGTATGACCAAAGCACTCCAACCTTCTGGAGGTTTGCAGTTCTTCATTTGTGTCTTAAAAAGATGAAACAATATTAAAAAAGACAACAGCCAATAAACTAGCAATACAAGTTGCTTGTTGAAAACAACCACCAATAAACCAACAAACATATAACATCAAATTACTAGACAATAAACCCGACCCAAAACTAGAAATCCGATTACACATTACTTATGTGGTTCAATATCCAGGTTTGATCTAACCTGTACAATCCACACACGTATAAGGAATTCAAATGTTTTACTCTTCAGTTTAACTAAAACTTGGCAAAAACAAACAATAATAACTTACCTGGTTGCAAAAGGATATACATAAGCAGAGGAATTATGAAAAATAAAGGCAATTATGATTTCAACAAATAGCCAAGTTGCCAACTACAAATATACAAAAGCAACCTAAAAGTCAAAGTGCATATTCACAACATAAAATTTAGTATTACTTCATATGGGTTTTGTAAGAGTTTTGATATCTAGAGAAATGTTGTGTAAACACGTATGCACCACTTAGATGTGACACCTCTCCGTGTTTATATTTCGAACCAATAATTTAATAATTTGACTAAATACTTTTGGTCAATTCTGAAAAGTCAGCAAACGAAAAGTCAGTCAACTATTCAAATGGGTTAGCGGGGAAAGTTGAATATTTCTAACTGAAAATTAAAGTGAAAATTATACTATGGCTGATACAAACATACATAAAATTTAAGTTAATTCCATGTTAAGTAGCACCTAATCAAAGTGATTGTATCTAAACTCAAACTAACACCGAATTTACATATACTTGTTGGTTTAAATTCAACAATGCTCTTTCCTAGAATGAGGCTACCTTTTTCCCTGGTATAAGATACACCATGCAAATGGGAATCAATTATTCACTCATTTGCGGATGCAACATTAAAAGTATCAATACTAGCCTAAAGTAGCATAGCCAAGCATATGGATCGATATCCCAAGGGCATTTTCAATATTCATAAACTAAAACTTATTATCAGTTTTAAAGAGAAATCAAATACTTACAGTAAAATTTATAACTAAGTCTAAATTGACCATCCTAAGTGATTATCATAAATCACAACCAAGGTAGGCAGGGGCGGATCCAGTGTATGGTTAGGGGGAGCGTTTGCACTCACTCAAGTATATAGTTTATTTTATAAATTTGTAATATATTAGGTCCAAAAACCCAAGCGACCCATCCAAAAAATATTTAGTGACCTATCCAAAAACAATTTAGTGACCTATCCAAAAGATTTTTTGAATGCTTGTGTAATTTGTAGTGTTGTAAAAGAAGCACTTTTAAGTATTACGAACGAAACTGTAATTGACCGTTTTCAAAAGATGAAATACGTAGAGTTCAGTTGTAATATGTATTTTGTTTACCTTTAATGAAATTTATTGTTTTTAATTTCTATACGTAGTTTGTTTAATGTAAATTTTTTACTCAACCTGTTTCGGTTTGACCCGACTCATTTTTGTTTGACTTGTTTTAGTTTGAATTGACGAGTTCTAGGTTGAACCTTTTTTTACACCCACTGGCTAAATTTTCTAGATCCGCCACTGAAGGTAGGTCACAAGTAAAGTAAAGCAAATCTAAAAACTCATAATTAATATGACTATCATCCCACTCAGAAACTAGATTAAAAAAATGTCTGTAGATCAACCCCACCCAACCCGAACTAAAAAACCTAATTATTTTTGGCATGTTAAATAACCTCTCTAACCACCTATGTAACCTGCCCCTAGGGTGAATTCGGAACAGAAGATCCATGCTACTAACTGCTAAACCAAGTTTATGACTTATGCTAACTGTATTATTGTAATATATAAGATGGTAAAAACAATACCTTGAAATACGTCATCGTCCTCATCATCATCCTCGCCATCAACAAGAACCAAATGTTTCGTTGATCTGAATTTAATACAAGAAGCCTTTGCTAAATTTTGTTGAATGCGTTAAAATATGCTATAGAAAATCTGCATTCTAACATTTATCTATTTTTTATATATCATAAACACAGTGCACTATATGGCCACTAACCTAATATTGTGCATAAAAAGCTGGTAAACTGAAACTCCAAAGTGTTAAGCAAGTTATTTTTAATGATGCTGATAATAGGGCCACTGATACAAAACTGTATGCAACACATATGAGTTGTTATTAATACTAGTAAATTAAACAAAATCGTGCTATAATACACACCTGGATAATCAGTAGCATTCTCCATTCTCTAGTATCCTAGAGGGGCGTAAACAAGCCTAGCCCAAGCTTGGCTCGTGAGTCTTTTTTCAAGCTTAGGCTCGGCTCGTTTCGAGATCTATTTCTAACACTTAAGATCAGTTCATTCCGAGCTCTATTTCTAACACTTAAGATCAGTTCATTCCGAGCTCTATTTCTAAAGCCTGAGCTTCGCTCGTGAGTAGTTTTTCAAGGTTAGATCAACTCGGGCCTGTCTTGTTTATTTTTATTAATTATTTTACTTATATACTTATATTTTTTGTATAATTTTAATTAAAATTTTTATATATAACATAATATGTATTCTTTACTTATTATAATAACAAATTTAAGTATAATGAGCTGGCTCAAGCTTGACAAGTGAAGCCCGGGCTGGTTTTTATTTAACACAAGCCTGTTATTAGGCTTGGGCAAGAGCTTGCTTCAGTTGCTTAAGCTTTAATTATTACAGAAAATAATCGACAAACCCAAAAGAATTGATTATCAAACAGAGAAGCTTAGTGTTAGGACGATTCAACACTGATTAGATTACCTACCAACATAGAAAAGGGTAGAAACGAATTGTTACTCGTTGCACATAAACAATACAATCACACATTGTTGATTAATTGATCATAAATGTTTGCTTTTTTACTGACCTCGAATTGTTATCCAAACAACTTCTGGCCATTGAACCCTTCTGGCGATTGAATCACACACGAATTAGGTCTCAAATACACACGGTTACAGGGTGAATGGAGGGAAACAAAAATGTTCACCATTGAACCCAATTGATATTTTAATCATATAATAAGTTTATTCACTATTAAATTTTATTTTAAATTCTTTTTTTATATATCTTAGCATTTTTACTTCTATAAGTATGTTTCTTTTTTCAACGGCTAACAAACAGAGAATTGGCTAGCTAGTAACTCCGTACAGGTGATCCAATGGTAAAAGTCCACCGTTAGATGGCCCAACTCAGCCGTACGGATCCCTTAAGTGCCTCCAAGTTAACTCCAGTTCCGGAAAACTCACCCGCCTAAAATTTCCACTAGTGGTGGAAACCCTAAAGTCTGGATATCACAAAGATCCCAATCTTCCTTCTCTATATATATATTTAAAAAAAAAATTTAAAACATCATAATAACCAAAGTGCCTTTGACCTAGCAATATGAAGACATGTAAAATGGTGGTCCTCTGTATCGGACAAATGGATGGTTCATGTACCCCAAGTTTGGGTTCGTGTTCGTTAAGAAAACGAAGTTGTTCATGTTCACCCGTTAACTTTCTAACCAAACGCCAGTGAACGTAAACAAACATAAACGAACATTAGCTTATTTAAAAATATAATGCGGCATTGTTAATCCCAAACATTAGACATAACCATCCGAAAGATAAATCAAGTTTAGCCTTAAATATTTAATTAATCGAACCAGGTTTATCTTTCATGTTCGTCCTTTTATTAAACGAACAAATGCAAACTAACTTCGCTCCAAACGTTCAACGTTCGATTCGTTTACGACTCCACGTCCACCATGAAGATATTTTAGGCATCACACAAACAATATTCAATCACCATCTAGCATGTCAATATATACCATCACAACAAAATGCAGAAAGTGCTAACACATACGTGAATGAAATTGTCACACATGACACAAGACCTTAAGTTGGTATACATATTAACCTGGAATCTAAATGTTTAATGAGCTAAAACACAAAGGTTGAGTAGGAGATCTAACACAACCTTTTAAAATGCGTTGCACTTAACTTTTCTTAATACAACCTTTCAAAGAAAATGTTGCAATTTTAGTAAAATTAGCAATCTTTTAATAAAAAGGTTGCGTATTCTATATAATTTTGCAACCTTTTATGAAAATGGTTGCATTAGATTATGTAATGCAACCTTTATGTTGAACGCAGTTGCATTAGAGTCAAAGGCAACACATTTGAAAAGGGTTGCTTTTAAAAAGTTGTGTTAGGCCTATTTTCTAGTAGTGTATTAAGATTGATTGAGAGTATTTTTAGAATATTGGATATTTAGGTGAAATCATGGATAAATTTGGTGTTTGAGTTTGATTTTAGGATGAATTTTGGTTAGTTAATGATCAATAGGATTAATGATATGAACATGAACCATTGAATTGCTAGTATTGAAATTGAATGTAGCAAGAACTTGTTCATAAGTTGCAATTTGGGGATCTTTAAATTACTTGGATTATTTGATGATTTTGATGAACTGATGAAATTAGAAAGTGATATGGATTGATGTTAATTGATATTGAGAATAGGATGTATGCTAGTGGATTCATAAAACTACAATTTGAAAGGCAATACTTGAAGATTGTTGAAATTATTAGATTGCCAAATAAGGAAATTTTGTTGAATGCATGGTTGAAACTTTGATTGTTGTATGAATACTTAACATATATGATTTTGATAGATAATAATTTAATTACTTGGATTAGGATAAAATACATCATCAAAGTATACATTGAACAACAGGTTACATAAAACTATGTCAAACTAATTGAATGAGAAAAGTTCATACTTGATCATAATTGAAATATTGGAATTGATAGAATTATTAAAAAGCAAAAGTTACTGTAATAGGAAACTTTATTGATTGAATGCTTAGGAAATTCATAAGTTGATTAATTAATAATGAAATCCTTGAATTTGTGCATATGAAGAGATGATTTTATGATTTGATAGGAATGATCATATGATTATTGAATTGATTTAAAAAGAACATACATGATTAAGCATGCATGTTAAAACATTCCAAATAGGAATAAATAATATAGTTAAAAAGTGTAAATTTGGCTTGTTTTGAGGACCATGATGATGATTTGAATCTGGACTTCTAAGTGTTATGATGATACTTGTTCATTTATTAATTACTAAGTGTGATCATTGTCATTATTAGTGAACTTAAGTTATGAATTAGAACTTAAATTGATTGAAAAGTGTTATATGGAATTATATGATCAAATCTGGAAATAATAGGTAAAATATATGTTATAATGTGTATACTTGGTTTATAATATAATTGGTCTGGACTTATTTGGTTTATTTTACTTGTCGGTAACTTCAACGGTCGAAAAATCGGCTTTTAAACTCAAATCGACACAACGATTAGAGACTCTTTTAGAACAGCCCCTAAAGTTGCAAAATAATCATATATATAAGTTAATATATGACAAGAGGACAAGATAAAAAAAACTTGGTCTAAAAGGTTCGTGCCGCGAAAACCGACATGAAAACGTTAAAAGTTGCTATTTTAAGAAAATATTAACTAAAATGAAAAATAACATATTTTTGTAAAATAATCCCTAAAACTCAACTAATATATATGTAACACGTGTTTTTAAAGATTTAAAAGTAATATTTTACACAAAAAGTCGACCGGTTCATTTTTTAAGCGCAAAACCGACAAAACCCAACCAAATCAATTAAAAATAATATATTAATATTTCTTAAAACTTTCCAGCAACTGAAACCTTAATATTTTATCATATTTATATATTTTCTTTAGTTATTAATTAATTTAATTATTAAGACAATAGTTAACAAAACTCAAGCTGTACTTACTTGTTAACTTGATTAGATAGGAAATTAATTGATAGTGTGCTTGTGTTGTCATTAGACTAAGGTTAACAAATAAAAGATTTTTACAAACTAAAAAAATCAAATCAAGATTTATTAACAAAACGTGTACTAATATAGGATACGCAAATTTTGAGACGAAAGCTTCAATTCTGAGTTTCTCTATCAACCCCTCGTTTTCGAAATATTTTTATTATGTTTTGGGGAAAAGCATATTCTTTATACTGATTTTATTGAAATTTTTATAAAGCCTTTTATTTTACAAACCGTGTAAAAAGTGGGATGAGTCAACAATTGATTAAATAATTGTTAACCGACTTAATAAGGGCACAGAAATATTGTTAGATTTATTGGGGTGACGCCCCCCACTTCCAATCGCGTTGGGTTAAAAGTGGGAATATTTTGAGTATGCTATGTTTCGAGTTATCAATTTTGATAGTCATACACTAGTTGTATTATTTGCTAGTCTACAACAGTACAATTTGTTTAAAAGATAAAATGCTATGTTTTTATGGAAAAATTCGATTATCATGAATTTTAAAGATATAATTACTATGTTAAAAGAACGGTAAGAAAATATTACTATCGTTTCTTATGGTAATAGTTTATGAAAAGAATGGTCGTTGAGATATTGTATGGTGAGAATTTATATGTACTCGTTTACTATATTTTCAGATAAATTGATATAATATTGTTTACTATGATTTTTATAACGACTTGCATTGATGTTTCGTTTGCCATACCTTCATTATAATATATATATATATATATATATATATATATATATATATTATTTTCAATAAGGAGAACTCACCAACATTCGTGTTGACGTTTATTCTAATATGTCTTTCAAGTAAGTGATGGCTTTGAGGAGATATGGAAAAGAGAGTGTTGGAAGTGTGGTTGAATAACGTAGAAACTGGGAATGCAATAAACCGTGCGGTAGCACGTGTAAAACTCTGATCATGTAATAAAAATATTTTTTATAAATAAAAGTTAAACTTGTATTATTAATTATTGTACTTTATTATTGTCACACCCCGGCTTAGGGCCTAGGCGTATGACCAATAGTTGGTACATGTTTTGTAAATACATCAGAGTTGCGGTTTATTTTAGCGGAAGACTTTGGTTATAATAAAATATTAATTTATTTGAAACTTCTCGGATAATAAATATCCGAGTGTTTGATTTATAAATCATGTTTATGATAATTCAATAGTTTAAAACTAAGTCATCTCTACCTTGCGAGCATCTATCTTCATGAATGACTATATTCCTTGTTCCTGTGCTAATCTGTTTCCCTGAAATGTGGGGAAAAATACGTCAGCGATATGCTGGTGAACACGTATGACTCAATAAAACATTTTGAATGACATTACAATACAAATGTAGTTTTCTTGACAATCTCAGCGGAAGCATTTCTACTTCCGGTATGTGTACCACTGCCCTACACACACAACGGTATTCCCCGAGCCAAACGGCCCTAAACCGAGAACTGGTCGTGACCGTTTAAGCTCGCGGCTTCATTGTCTTTGATTGATTGATTGAGCTTTAACAGTTATGTTTGGATCCAGACACATGCTTATTCGGTCTGAGTTGATATTATTCTCTACTTTGTATTATAACGTTTTATATATCTCATGTAGACATTGATTGACTCGTTAAGACAAACACCCGTTCGTCTCATTGAGTATAAACATGTTTTGACTGATTGAAAAGGTTAACGTATTCACGTTATAAAAGGTTTGAACGTATTCCCGTTATAAAAGGTTTGAACGTATTCACGTTATAAAAGGTTTGAACGTATTCACGTTATAAAAGGTTTGAACGTATTTACCTGTGACTGTCTGTTCTGATTGATATGGTGATCTCGTTTGAAACCTTGACTGTGAATGAATGATTGACTGATTAATTGATTGACCTATAATAAAATAGGTATAAATATCCAGATCGTTACTTGATCCGGGTACAGACCCTTAGTCTGGTTTTGATAGCTTTAAACCTTGATTAATCATTTATTTGAATAAAATATTGAGACAATAGTCTTTTTATTTATTTACCAAATCATATGCTGAGTTTCTTCTTCATAAAGAAACATCTATAATCTGTTTCTTCTTCAAGAAGAAACATTCATTGACTGCTTAGTATTGAATGTAAAATCTTATGTTTCTTAATCATAAAGAAACAATGTTTTTACTATATTCCTTGTGTATGAAATGCTATGTTTCTTAATCGTTAAGAAACTATATCTTGACTATATCCTTATAAATGAAAAATATGTGTTTCTTAATTGTAAAGAAACATTACTATAATCCTTTGTATGTTTAAAGCTTATGTAAACATAATTATGATCAAGGTTTGGGCTATATATCCCTGACTGTGGTCTAAGCCATATAATATAAAATAATGACTTAGGCAGAACCCCTACATTGCATGGGTATTCGGAGTTTTGATTACCTAAGATTGATTGAGCAGCACTCCCACTCTCTATCGCATTCTAGAGCTTAAACTGTCGGAACCTTAGAGCTTGGCACGCACTACGATGCTTGGCACACAAACCGAGACGACATATGGTGGTTGTCGTGTCGTGCACGTACTTTGAGATAGATTGTCGGGTTATTTTTGGATGGCGCGCATTTCAAGGTATCGTCGGTATATGGCACGTATTACGAGGTAACGATTGTTGGGTCGGGGCACGGAAATCGAGGTAGTGAGAGAGTAAATCCTAGAGAGAGAAAGGATTTTGGTGTGTGGAATGAATGTCGTGAACCCCCCCTATTTATAGCTGATTTTGGATCCCATCGCGTACCGCGATGGGTCCTTTTCCTTGGTCGTCGCGTACCGCGATGCTGCCATTTCCACATGAACGCCACGTGGCCTGCCACGTGTCCAGCCCTAAGTCATCGCGAACCATCGCGGTACGCGATGACCTATGTTTTGGGCTCGTCGCGTAGCGCGATGGGTCCCTGAACACAATTTTTCGCTTTTAGTCCCTTGTCTTTTGTTAGCTTGTCACTTTCGGGTCTAACTCTTAATTTTCGACCGTTAAAGTTACCGACAAGTGCAAAGTGCGCCATCAAAGCGCCACATTGCGCCCAACGCCCTTCGCCCGAGCCTGTGCGCGTCGGGTGCTTCGCACCCTCCGCTAGGACCACTGGGTGCATGCTAGGCATAAAAGAATATTAATATGGAAAATCTCTTCCTTATAAAGAGCTTCCATTTCTTTACCACTTTCCATGTGGGATGAATTCTATTTTCCTTATTTATACCCAAGTGGAATGCTTCCACTTTCTTACATCTTTCCATGTGGGATGGAATTTCCTTATTCCATATTACTAACATGAAATGACTTCCTTTATGGAATATTTTATTTCCTTATAAAATATTTTATTTTCTTTATTTAATTTTTCTCATTACATATTTTATAGAATAATTTTGATCCTTCAACTTTACTAAGTTGTCAAATTTGGACCAAAATTTTGGGGATGTTACAATTATTATTATCTATCGGCATCTGTCACTAACCGAATGAATTAGTTAAAGTCTTCAGTTGCCTTAATTAAGGTTTTCGGGATATGACAGAAACCCTTTCACCTTGAAGAGATATGATAGAAATCAAGTGCGGTGTTGTAGCTCCAAACACTTGAAATTTCGCAGTATGCCTCAGGTGTGGCTTATAGTAGGATGGCATAAACTATTGATTTTAAAATTGGGATTAATTTTAAAATTTACCGACTAGAATAAAAGTCCAGTTTAATGTATTAATCAGGACAACTTGGTGAGCCATTTCATCTCTTAGAACACTTAGTTTTAGATAACCTATTAAAATTACTACTACATAAGGCATACTTAGTGGGGCACACACTTGAGGCCGGACAACTACTACATAAGGCATGTGTAGTGGGTGACAAATGGCCACAAATTGGGGCGATATCTTGGCTAAACACCTCCCTGGCGATAATAGGGGCAACTTCTTTTTGTCGCCGTTGTGTGTGTGTTTGTTATTCTTATATTATATGTGTGTGTGATATATATATACACACATACATATATATGGGCTACAACACTATTACACCCTAAAACAAAAACTCACAATATGCTGACCGGGGCTTCATGTATCAAGTTGCCCCATTTTGTAGCTCCTTCATAGCCTAAGGGAGGCTATATAACACGGACTTGAATCGCCATATTGGTATCCCTTCTTGTTACTTTACAATATTACTTAAATGCAATCTTAACTTCTTTTCGAAAATAAGTAGAGAAAACTATGATTTGCCTCCCTGTGTAATTTCGACGGGCGCACCATTAACCGCTGAAAACTAAATTTCGGGTATTGAACCCATGTGTTTTTTATAATGCTGATATGAGCCACTGGTTGCGCGTATTGCACCCCTATTTTTAAGTTGACCATTGGTTGACCATTTAGTTCAAGGACACTTTAGTAATTTGATAAATAATAATAATAATAATAATAATAATAATAATATTAATAATAGTAATAATAATAAGAATACGAAGAAGAATAAGACACAGATCATCATCATCATCTCACAACCTCAGGACTCTCATTCCTCCTCCGTCGTCGTCGTCTATTGGAAAACTTCTCACCACCAAACCCCAAACACGAACCACATTCAATTAAAACCAAACATCATCCTCATTCAGATTTAAACCCCTAACCACATGAGTTTTATACAAGAATTTAAAAAAAAACATAGATCTAAGGTGTGTGAATGATTAGAAGCTATGGCGACGGCTACACGACGACGGGGACGGGGAGGTGGAGTGGAGCTACGGGGACGGCGACGGGGAGGTGGTGTGGCAACGGACGGTAGCGGTGGTGTGGCGACGGGAGCGGGGTGCGGCGATGGAATGGTGGTGACGGCGATGGTGACAGGGTGCGGGTAAAGTGGGGAAGAAGATGGCTGTTATAAATATATAAAAGATGGGTATTGTTTGGATGAATTTTCAGTATGTATTGTTTGGAGATAAATATATAAAAGATGGGTTTGTTTATGATAACTGGGTAGATGAAGATGAAGAATTAGGGTAGATGAAGATGAAGATGGATGAATTTCTGGGTTTGGGTTTCGGTTTAGGGTTCTTGAATGTTGAAGATGAAGAAGATGAAGATGGAAGTTATATCATTTAACCACTCATTTTGACGGTTGGGGGTAGATTGGGCCGGTCCATATTACACATGGGTTCAACATGCGCAATTTAGTTTTCAGTGGTTCAACGTGCCCCGCCGAAATTTCACATGGAGGCAAATCATAGTTTTCTCAAATAAGTATAACTCGATATGACATGCAACCCCTATACACCCTATACTCTGATAGAGTTCTTATAACTCATGAAGTTAGGGCCAACAATTGTTGTGACTACATATATACCTATATTATACTCCTATAGAGTGTAATTGTGAACATTATCATAAACAAGTCGTATCAGAAAGTTGGCCTTTATTCAAACTTTAAACAAACACACTTTTCTAGATGCAATGTCACTCCATCTTTACTAGCAATAGACCCAAGCTACATCAAACTTTACATATATATGCACTTTACACACTGCACTAGACCTAAGCTTCATCAAACTTTACATATGCACTTTACACACCAGAACCCCTAACCTTATAATATGACTTGATCATGCATAATATGAATGCACTACTCCAGTTATTATGCCAAAACGTGTAACTTTGGATACGAAAACCGACACACATCAGACCGTCTCAATTATAAAAGTATCTATGGCGGTAAATTTGCTATAGGACATATACTAAAATTTTAATTGATGCAACATATAGGAAAATAAACACTATGTTTGTAAGAAATGATAGCACTTTAAATCATGAATCTTAATTTTTTGTAGCAACCTCATTGTCAAAGCATCTACTATTATTATCATTTTCTTGTGCAATATCCGTGTGGCATGTTCTCCTTGACTTCTTGTATGATTACATATTGTTTGACACTATTTAGTTTTACAGGAATGGTTGTTTGGTAATCTTGTGTTGAATTATTAAGAGGTCTAACCAATTAATTGGTAGCATATGAATCATTCACCATGTTTCTGAAACTTACCCATTAATATGTTTTATGAACCATTAAGAAGCATCTTTTTAATTAACCAAACGCATTCTACCTATGACAAATTCAGAAATACCCTCTTAATAGAATTGTGTTTTATATCATTTTTAGGCTTTTTGCTATATATAAATCACCTTTGTGACATGTAATAATCTATAATATATATAAAGGAAAACACAAAAATCCTACGTGTCGCGATGTGGTCGCTCCCCTTTTTTTTGGAGTCATCATATTTGCTTGATATTTAAATGGAGGCTTCTCATGCATTTGACCCGAATTCATGGGTATGGGTCTTACCAAACCCAGATATTCCTTAAACGGGTTATAACATCTCATTAAATTAAAAATTATTATCACCAAATTATTGATGTAAAAATCCTATAAAATAGGATATAATAAAAATTAATATCTTATTTATTTTAAAAAAGATATATATATATATATTATTTAAATTAAAAAATCAATTTGATAGTAAAAAAAATAAACGGGTCTTGGGTCTCATCATACCATAAGTATATTATTAACTTTCATAAATATTATTTATAATTAACAAACCAATTTTATAGTAAAACAAATAAACGAGTCTTGGGTCTCATCAAAACCATATAGCTTTTAAACCGGGTTATGACATCTTATTTATTTGTGAAACAATTTATCATTAAACCATAAGTATATTATTAACTTTCATACAATAAAAATAATATAAATTCAAAAAATAAATAAATATTAGAACAATAATATAAAACAACCCCCGTAATACGGGGATAAAAACTAGTATAATATAATTTAGCTAGACAAAACATATATTGTAACGAGAACAAAAATCGTTAACGTTATGAAAACGATCGTGAACAACCACACATGTAATCTCGTATCACGATTTGATTAAAAGATAAGAAGATGTGACTTGAATGCAATATGGCATAATCCATTGATGTGACCCTATGCACTCAAAATATCATGGGCAAAATGGAAAACCATGATTGAAAACTTATATTAGCTGTCGTATTTTTTTTTTACTGAAAGGTGGTTTTATATTACAGAAATAAAGATGCGTTTTATAGAACCAATTTTAAGCGAAGAATTACAAAAATCATATATCAAAGAATGATGAGAATGATTTGGAGAAAAAAAAAATCTTTTAAAAAGAAAAGAAATCATAACTCAAATTTTAAAACAAAAAGAAAAAAGTAAAAAACACAAAAATGTTTCTATCGTCTTTCTCGTTCTAAAAAAACAAAAACACACACACAATATTGAGGAAAAAAGATTATTATGTCTTCCATTTATCATTGTGTTTTTTTTTTGTCATTGATTGTATCTTTTTTTCTTGTCATTATGTTTTTTTTCTTGATATTGTGTTATTTTGTTCGACATTGTGTTATATTTTGCGATCTATTGTGTCTATTTTCATTTATAATTGTGTCTTTTTTTCGGCATTGTGTCTTTTCGTCATTTTATTTAACGTGGATGACAGGGGAAACATTTTAGTTTTTAAATTTTTTTGAATTTTTTAGAGGTATTTTTTTTGTCACGGATTGTATTCATTTTTGTCTCCATGTGTATTTTATATGTTTACGCTTTTCTTTTGATTGTTTACTTAAAATTGATTCTCTAATAATCATTACCCATTCTTTGGATTGTTATATATTTGAAGTTTTTAGAGAATGGCTATTTTGGTCCAATTGATTTGTTGATTTGAATTATTTTGGTTCTATGGTTAAACCCTTAATAGTTTGAGACATTAAAGTTTCAATTTGTAACCATTTTAGTGCAATTGACAAATGTTGTCCAACTTATCCGTTAACCCCCCCCCCCCCACGTGCTCCCCACATGAGGGGTATTTTCGTCCATTCATATTTCCTTTTTTATTCGTGTGATCATCCTCATCATATTAAAACCCTAGAACCGTCAAATCCTTCCACCATCACCCATTAAATCCGGCCACCAACCGGAAATCAATTGGGGTGTACAGCTAGTACTTGTTCAAACAACCATGGTGTGGGCTGTGTGGTGGTGCTAAAAAAAAGCCGTGGTGACGACTTTTGAATGGACCATGGCTATCTCAGAGGACTAAATAGTAATACTCCCATGAAGACGAGTACACAAGCGTGAAGGCATTAGAGAGCGGTGGCAGCAATGGTTATGTTGTCGTGTTTCACGATTTTTAGCGAAGATGAACATTGGGGGGTGTCACAGTCATGCACCCCCTTTCCAAGAATCGATTAACAGATTCCATACGGCAGATCGAACAGTTTAGACGGTGGCTAGGGTTCAGAGACCGTTTATCGGCGAAATACGTTTTTCCATAGAAGAGTTTCAACGAACTATTTCACGAATCTGGGATATTCAATCACGATTCACGATCTGGAAACCTTTCTGGCGGATCGCACATTTCCGGTGTGACAGGTTTAGATAGTGTTACAACTTCATGCGAGCTTCACTTTTCTAATTGTAAGGTCAAAAATCAGTTTGCATGAATTATGATGATGGAATTTATGTATTTTGAAATTAGAGTGAACAAAAATATCCCTCGCGCGGGTGGGGGTGGGGGGATTAACGAAGAAGTTGGATGACATTCGTCAATTTGAATGAAATTGTTACAAACTAAAACTTTAATTACTCAAATTGTGAGAATAGTTATACAAGGCAAGAGTAACCATAAAACAAGAGTCCAATAATATATACTTTTAGTAAATGACTTACAAACCTTTTAAAACACTATATACTAGTTTCACAGATGTCATTGAATAGTTGGTAACCCAGAAATTATTAAATTGGTTTTTAATATTTTTAACCATGCTTTGTTGACAAATAAGAGTCTCAACTAACTATTTTGTTGGTAACAATCCAACAAAAGACATATTTGTTTCCTACGGTCCGTAACTAACAGATGAGTAACTCTGTTAGTCTGATGCTGAGGTGGCACGCCTTGTTGTAAAAAAATCATAATGTGATTTTTTGGGTGGCAAAACTTGTTTAGTTTGAACTGTTATTTTGTAACATCCTACTTTTGAGATTAATAAATAAAAAGAATTTGTTTGTTTAAAGTGTGTTATTATTAATTAAGAAAAATAATATGAAAGAATATGGACTTGGATAATGAAAGATGAAATAAAGGATGGTTATGGGCCTTAGGTCCATGGGCTTAACAGAGTGTAAATACTCCCTTAAACCCTATAACCCTCATTTCTTATCTTTCAAGCCTTCATACACACACTAAAACGCACACACTCTCTCTCTAACATTTCGGCCAAGGATCCAAGACCAAAACCAAGCTCAGATCTTGATAGATCTTGGGTATACAAGCAAGATACAAGATTTCTGTTGCATATCAAAGCTAACTGTAGCCTAAAAACGCATAAATGTATGTTCTTTATCCTTAAAGGTTATGTTTTTATGAACGGTTTGCCCTAAAACTTAACCCTAGAACAATTCGGGTATAGATGAACCATAAAGTTACCAACTAGATGTTAAAAATGGACTTAGCAACATGTTAGTATATACGGTTTACTTGGAAAACCCTAGATCTAGCCTAAACGGGTTTGGACCTAATAAAGGTTCAAACTTTTTGATACCCGAACTAGATCTTAGGCAAAGGAGGTTACGGAAACATTTAAGGGGTAATATGATGCAATGATAGGAGAATGGATGATAGCATATGACGAGAAAGTGAAAATAAAGGGTGTTTGAATACAATGTGTATTTGAATACAATATGCATTTGAATACAATGTGCATTTGAATACAATATGTGTTTGAATACAATGCGTATTTGAATACAATTTGCGTTTGAATACAATGCGTATTTGAATACAATGTGTGTTTGAATACAATGTGTATTTGAATACAATGTGCATTTGAATATAATGTGAGTTTGAATACAATGTGCATTTGAATACAACGTGTGTTTGAATACAACGTGTGTTTGAATAAAATATGTATTTGAATACAATGTGCGTTTGAATACAATGTGCATTTGAATACAATGTGCATTTGAATACAATGGGTGTTTGAATACAATGTTCATTTGAATACAATGTGTGTTTGAATACAATGTGCGTTTGAATACAATATGTATTTGAATACAATGTGCCTTTGAATACAATGTGCATTTGAATACAATATGTGTTTGAATACAATGTGTATTTGAATACAAGGTGCATTTGAATACAAATGTATTCAAATGGGATGGGATCACTCAATTAGAATAGACCAGACTCAGCCATTTTGCTGAAATCTAAATAATGCGATTAGGACAAGTATTGATACTCATAATTAATGTACAGTTAGCCGATCTCAGTTAAAGAAAGGAATAACCGTTAACGGCGAACGTAACAGGCTTCAGGTGAGTTTCTAGCCCGATTTCCTTGTTATGATTTTGGGGCTGTGTGCATACTCATATGATAGTTAATACACTTACCTTAAATGGTAAGTGTATGCCATATATGATTTATGTGATAAATAGTATATCTTGAATGTGAACGAAAGCTTGTCGGTACGTGAACGATCTTCGGATATTACACGTATTGTTAAGGTAGGTATGTATATGAAATATGAATGTGTATGAAAAGTATATGTAGAAGTATGTATGAATGTAAATGAAAGTATATATAGAAATATAGTATGATATGGGTATGAAAAGGAAGTATGCACGAGTGTGGAAGAAGGAAGGAACCAGACCCTAATAATATCTGAGATAGAGAAGGAAAGAACCAGGCCTTAATAATATCTGAGATAGAGAAAGAAAGGACCAGACCCTAATAATATCTGACATAGAGAAAGGAAAAAAGAAAAAGGAAAAGGAGAGGAACCAGACACTAATAATATCTGAGATAGAAAAGGAATGGATTAGACCTTAATAATATCTGAGATGGAAATGACAATGTGTATATAGTATAGAAGTAATAAAGTATGAACGTATGTATGAATGTATGAAATAAAGGTAATAAGTAAAGTAGTTAAATATGTATCTTCGGATGCATATATGAAAGTAAGTGTATGTATTATATGTTGCCACGCAGGTGAGTAGAATTAGTCATCTAGCTTGAGCGGGGCACATGGCAAAAGAATAAGAGAATGACATCTGAAGACTCATGATGTTTCTATAATTAATGTTTTATTTTGAAAGACAAAGATGTTCGTTTAAGACATGTTCATGAGTTAATATGTAATGTTTAATGAAAGTTTTATATTCTGCGAAAGTTTTAATTAACTATGATATTTAGAATTGTGTTTATGAGTAAACCCAACACAAAATGTAGGGCACCGGGATCGGGGCCTTTCAAGTTGGTATCAGAGCATAAGTTCGAGAGAATTAAGCATCCTATATGCTTAAACTCGAACAGAGGATTGGACGTAAGTAAGGAAAGAAAGAGTATGCCCGTTCAAGATAGCCATGTGTCAGTCAAGTAAGCTCAGTAAATATAAAGTATATGGTTAAATAATGTGTAATGATGTTAGTGTAATTTCTAAAGGAAGGATATGTGTATGTTAGGGATAAGATTAATTGATTGTTTGATTGATTAACTATTTAAAAGTAGAACCATCACAAATAGGCTCATAAGGGGAAGTGTATAGGCACGGAAAGTAACGTGAGCAACTAATCACAGCTGGCCACTGTTATTACCTGTTAGCCTTACTATCCTTGTACTAAATAGTTCCTTGAATGATGACGTTTGTGTTTCCTTCATTATAGAATTTGAATGGCGGGCTCTAGGAACGTTCTCGGGCTAGGAGGTCGCACTGGACGTCGTGGCAAGCCACGTGTTGTACGAGAACCTTTTGTGGAATCAACTACGAACTCAAGGGAAGAAGGAAGTGCAGCTGGACGGAATCTGAGCAACAATGAAGGATATCAACTTGACCCTGCCATTCAGGCAGCCATTGCTCAAGTTGTAACCACTTTCGTGAAGAACTTGAATCCTGAAAAGTCTACTCGAAGCCATGCAAGAACTGTTGAGAGGTCAGGGGAGAATGGTAAGAAGGATGATGGAAGAGAGAAAGGCGACTCAAGTGAAGTTCGATCTGTGAAAGTTGACGACAGAAAGAGAGGCTGAGGTGGCTGCAACTATAAGTCGTTCAAAGGTTGCGACCTGCCAAAGCTGACTGGTTTGGGGGATGCAATCGCTACTCTCCAATGGATAACCGTCATGGACAAGGTTATCCGAATTAGCGAGTGTCGTCCTGACTAAGCAGTGGGTTATGCCGCTCAGTCGTTTGGGGATGAAGTTATGTACTGGTGGGAAAGTGTGGAGCAGAGGAAGATCCGGGTTGAGATTAAGTCGATGAGGTGGGATGATCTGAAGGAGTTGGTAATGAAGAGGTTTTGTGTTGATGCTGAGGTTGAAAGGGCTGAGATGAAGTTCTGAACTTGAAGGCGGGAAAGATGACACACCGCGAGTATACTACTGAATTCAACCGCATGTCCAGGTTGGTGCCGGATATGGTTAACACTGAAACTAAGAGAATCAAGTGCTACATAAGAGGACTGCCACAGAATGTCCTCACTCTAGTCAAGACTAGTAAACCTGCTACTTTTGACTCTACTGCCGAACTCGCAAAGATGGTTTATGATGACTTGGTTGTGGATGAAGTAGTGTTGGAAGAAAAGAAGTAGAAGAAATGGATGGTTCCTACTTAACGACCTGGTACTCAATCATGGAACCCTAAGAACAAGCATCCGAGAGTTTGGGAGAAGAGGTCGTGTAAGACCTGCGGGAAGATGCATGGTGGTGAGTGCAAGTGGAGTAAAGGATCAGATGTTTGTTATAAGTGTGGTAAGGCTCATGGTGGAGAATGCAGGCTTGGATAGAATGCATGTTATAAGTGTGGAAATGTGGGGAATTATGCTCCAGATTGTACTGCAATGCCCGCATGTTACATGTGCGGTAAGACGGGTCATTTTGATAGGGAATGCACCGATGGTGGAACTGGAGGGAGTGAGAAGAAGGATGTTGAGCAAGGGAGGCCAAGGACTAGGGCCTTCATGCTGACTTAAGAACAGGCCAAGCAGATTCCAGATGTTGTGACAGGTACGTTTCTAGTAAACGGTATTCCTGCTTCAGTATTTTTTGATTCGGGTGCTAATAAAAGTTTCGTAGCTACACCATTTAGTAAATTAGCTAAAATGAAATGTTGTCGAGTGCCTGAAACCTTTACAGTAGAAACTGCTAGTGAAACCACGGTTAAAGTAATGAGAATGGTTAAGGATTATAAGATAGAGTTAGAGGGACGTGAGTTCCCTGTTACCCTGTATGTGATGGCCTTAGGAGGGTTCGTTGTAGTTTTGGGAATGGATTGGTTATCTAAGTTTGAACCTTTTATAGTGTCTAAGAGTAGGATAATAAGGTTAAAGTCCTTGGATGGTAGTGCGGTGACAGTTTATGGTGATAAAGAAAGTTCAGGGCTAAATGTCATTTCGATGATAAAAGCCGAAGGATTGTTAAGGCGAGGGTGCGGTGCCTACCTGGCGTATGTTGTCAAAGCTACGGCCGAGACGAAGGAAGTGAATGATTTTTCTATAGTGTGTGACTACCCATAAGTATTCCCTGAGGATCTTCCGGGGTTGCCACCGACCGGAGCGAGAGATAGAATTCCAAATAAATTTAGTACCAGTAGCCCAGCCGTCGCGAAAGCGCCTTAACGTCTAGCGCCATCTGAGATGAAGAAATTGATGTCCCAACTGCAAGAACTCCTCGAAAAAGGTTTTATAAGACCAAGTGTTTCCCCGTGGGGCCCACCGGTGTTATCTGTTAAGAAGAAGGAAGGAAGTATGAGAATGTGTATTGACTATCGCGAGCTGAACAAGCTCACGATAGAGAATAGATATCTGTTGCCACGGATTGATGATTTGTTTGACCAACTACAAGGTTCGAGTTGGTTCTCACGAATAGATCTCAAATCAGGCTATTATCAGCTAAAAGTGAAAGAGGCAGACATCCCTAAGACAACGTTTCGAACGCGGTATGGACACTAAGAGTTCCTCGTGATGTAGTTCGGTTTAACAAATGCTCCCGCAGCATTTATGGACGTGATGAATAGGGTGTGTCAGCCGATGTTGGATAAGTTAGTTATCGTCTTCATTGATGATATATTGATTTATTCAAAGAGCGAGTCTGATCATGCTGAGCATCTGAGAGAAGTATTAGAGAAGCTGAAAGAGAAAAAGTTGTATGCTTACTTCTCGAAGTGTGCATTCTGGTTGCGAGAAGTGCAATTTCTAGGTCACGTGATTAATCCTGAAGGGATTACTGTGGACCCAACGAAGATTGAAGAAAGAACGAATTGGAAAACTCTGCAGAACCTGACTGATATACGAATCTTCTTAGAGTTAGTTGGCTACTATAGGAGATTCATCGAAGGCTTCTCCAAGATAGCCGCACCGTTGACCGTTATGACCCGAAAGTCTGTAGTATTCAGTTGGGGTAAGTTTCAAGAAGAAGCTTTTGAAGAACTGAAGAAAAAACTCACGCAAGCTCCAATCCTTGCTTTACCCGATGGTGACGAGGATTTGGTTGTCTGTACTGATGCCTCACATCGTGGGTTAGGTTGTGTGTTGATGCATGGAGGAAAAGTTATAACTTATGCGTCCAGACAGTTGAAGGTTCATGAAAGCACTTACCCAACGCATGACTTGGAGCTAGCGGCAGTAGTGCATGTTCTCAAGATATGGAGACATTATTTGTATGGTACTAGGTGTACTATTTACACAGATCATAAAAGTTTAAAGTACTTCTTCGAGCAGAAAGAATTGAACATGAGGCAGAGAAGATGGTTAGAGCTGATAAAAGACTACGACTGCGATATAAAGTACTATCCTAGTAATGCTAATGTGGTCGCCGATGCGCTAAGTTGTAAGAATGAAGAAGTCATTGTAACAGTGAGGTCATATCAGTTGATCATGAACTCAAGTCTTTTCGAAGAAATCATCAAGGTGCAGTGCTGGTAGATGAAGGGCAGTGAAGAAGGAAAGGATTTTCGGTCAGCAACACGAGTTGATGGAAGACACTCATGGTGTGAAGACTAGATTTGACCGCATGTGGATCCCACGCCATGGAGATCTTAGAGGCCAAATCCTAGATGAATCTCACAAGTCGAGATACTCGACTCATCCGGAATCCACCAAGATGTATTAAGACCTGAAGAGAGATTATTGTGGCCTGGGATGAAGAATGATGTAGTGGATTATGTTAATAAGTGCTTAACTTGCTTGCAAGTCAAGGCTGAACACCAGAAACCTTATGGAAAGATGCAGCCTTTGGAGATACCTTAATGGAAGTGGGAACACATCATCATGGATTTCATAACTAAGCTACCTCGTACAACTAAACATCATGATACCATCTGGGTGATTGTGGATCGTTTGATGAAAACTACTCACTTTCTGCCTATACGAGAAGCAATCTCGTCAGAAACGTTGGCAAGTTTGTTCATAAAAGAGGTTGTGACTAAGCATGCAGTGCCACTGTCGATTTTGTCTAATAGAGATACTCGCCCAAGATTCTGGAAGAAGTTCCATGAAGCCACGGGAACAAGATTGAACATCGGCACGGCATATCATCCT
Organism: Bidens hawaiensis; assembly: GCF_021521415.1. NCBI lineage: Eukaryota > Viridiplantae > Streptophyta > Magnoliopsida > Asterales > Asteraceae > Bidens > Bidens hawaiensis. Next base: position 39,540 of record NW_027498285.1, on the reverse strand, counting down.
CAAACAGATGGACAGTTTGAAAGGACGATCCAAACCCTTGAGGATATGCTACGTGCTTGTGTCCTAGACTTTGGAGGGTGTTGGGATGATCATCTGCATCTGGTAGAGTTCTCCTATAACAACAGCTACCATTCAAGTATTGGTATGCCATCGTTTGAGATATTATATGGAAGACGTTGTAGAACTCTAGTGTGTTGGGGAGAGATCGGTCAGAAAGAAATGGGAAGTCTAGAGGTTGTGCAAGAAACCTCTTCCAAATTTGATCAGATCAAGGCAATGATGAAAGCTGCTCAAGACCATCAGAAGTCGTATGCTGATAAGCGGCGACGACCAATCGAGTTCAACGTTGGCGACAATGTGATGCTCGAGGTCTCGCCTTGGAAGGGAATTATTCGTTTTAGGAAGAGAGGAAAGTTAAGTCCAAGACACATTGGACCATTTAAGATTATGGATCGTGTGGGTGAAGTGGCTTATAAGCTAGATTTACCCGAAGAGTTAGAAGGAATTCATTTGACCTTCCATGTTTCTCATCTGAGGAAATGTCTGGTTTATGACACGTCTCATGTGCCATTGGTAGATATTGAAGTTGATGAACGGTTGAACTACATTGAATAACCGGTAAAGATAGTTGACCGCAAGGAAAAGCAACTTCGTCGCAAGGTTATACCGTTGGTGAAAGTGATATGGAAGCATCGCAAGGGATCGGATGCCACTGGGGAAGTCGAGGAAGAGATGCGCAAGTTTTACCCATATTCTTTTAGATGATAGTTAGGTTTCAGGGACGAAACCTCTTTAAGAAGTGAAGACTTGTAAAATCTTACTTTTGAGATCAATAAAATTTGTTTGTTTAAAGTGTATTATTATTAATTAAGAAAAATAATATGAAAGAATATGGACTTGGATAATGAAAGATGGAATAAGGGATGGTTATGGGCCTTAGGTCCATGGGTTTAAGAAAGTATAAATACTCCCTTAAACCTCCCTAAAACCCTAAAACCCTCATTTCTTATCTTTCAAGCCTCCATACGCACACTAACACACACAAACACTCTTTCTAACATTTCAGCCAAGGATCCAAGACCAAAACCAAAACCAAGCTTAGATCTTGATAGATATTGGGCATGCAAACAAGATACAAGATTTTTGTTGCACATCAAAGCTAACCGTAGCCTAAAAACGCATAAAGGCATGTTCTTTATCCTTAAAGGTTATGTTTATATAAACGGTTTGCCCTAAAACTTAACCCTAGAGCAAATCGGGTATAGATGAACCATAAAGTTACCAACTGGATGTTAAAAATGGACTTAGCAACATGTTAGTATATACGGTTTACTTGGAAAACCCTTGATCTAGCCTAAACAGTTTTGGAACTAATAAAGGTTCAAACTTTATGATACCCAAACTAGATCTTAGGCAAAGGAGGTTACGGAAACATTTAAGGGGTAGTAAGATGCAATGATAGGAGAATGGATGCTATCATATGACGAGAAAGTGAAAATAAAGGGTGTTTGAATACAATGTGTATTTGAATACAATGTGCGTTTGAATATAATGTGCGTTTGAATACAATGTGCATTTGAATACAATATGTGTTTAAATACAATGTGCGTCTGAATACAATGTGCGTCTGAATACAATGTGTGTTTGAATACAATGTGTCTTTGAATACAATGTGTGTTTGAATACAATGTGTGTTTGAATACAATGTGTATTTGAATAAAATGTGCATTTGAATACAATGTGTGTTTGAATACAATGGGTGTCACACCCTAAACCACGGCCTAGGTGTATGACACATATGTTGTTACCACAATTATAATTAAATCAGAGTTACGTTTTAATAGCGGAAGTCTTTAAAACTTGTGGATTTAAAATGTAATATTTACATATACAAAAGACGGGATTTAAAAGTTCCCGTTTAATGTTTCAAAGATTTACTTGTTTTTGTTTACAAAACCACCATTAACATTATATTAAGTTTAAACAAAAAGATCCGAGCCATCGGATATCTTGAGCACTTCGTTACTTCAAGCCCTAACCTTGATCACCTACAAAATGTTAAGAAAATACGTCAGCAACGAATGCTGGTGAATATGTTGAAGCTAAAAATATTTTATTTACTTAATTACCCCTCGAGACTACGTAGGTCTCGGCCCAACGTGGCTTAGGAATAATCAAGTTAAAATAACACAATTCATAAACTCAAGTCTCTATACTCGGTTCCCCCAGCAAACACCGCAGTGTTCGACTAGTTGAGTGCCTATGCGTATACACAAGGTCATACTCCCCGCAGGCGAGCGTAATTGTGACCAGGTGTGATGTGCACACCACATATGTAAGGATCCAAACAAATGTACACGATAGGCTGAGGCCAGTATTTATACTCTTGTTTATAAATGTTTTAGAGACACTTAGTCTCATGTAAAGTTTTTCATATAACACATTGACTCGTTTGAAAACAAGTGTGTAAAAGTTGGTGCGTATTCACCTTTTGATTTGGATCGGCTTCAAACACCGTCCGAGGGTCTTTCCCATTGCTATCTCGCACCTATAGTACGTGTATAACCAATTGTTAGTCGGATATACAATCCGGCTTAAGACCTTTAGTCTTATTTTATAAACTTTACCTCGATGAACCTTTAGTTCAAAATAACTTTTACTTTAAAACCTTTAGTTTTTAAAAGTAATTTATAAACCTTTTAGTTTATTTATAAAACCCTACGTTTCTTCTTCTCTAAGAAACGTATTCTTTTCTTTTATTATTTAAGAATAGTTATTTATCCCTTAAATAAATTTATAACAAAGAATATATATATATATATATATATATATATATATATACTTACACACATATATACATATTTCTAAATGTTCATAATTCTATCTTTTATTCTTTCTTTGTTATATTTTCTTCTCTTTTTATCGAGGTATCGAGTATAACCTCGACTTAAGGTATAAGCCTTTTATAATATTTTATTATTATTTTTATTGGTGTTACGCCTACCTTTGTTGGCTTATGGAAATCCTAATTATTCGAGCAGCACTCCAACGCCGCTTCACCTTCCTTTCCTTCTCGATCAACCCTTCTTTCGTTGTTCTTTCCTTGGCACACCAATCGACAAACATCAATCTTTCACCACTTGTCGACACGCCTTACGAGACTAACCATCATGATGTAGAGAAAGTAACAAACACCTTCTTGGTTGATAAGTCGGTGGAATATAGCACGAACTTTGAGGAAACGAACACGGAAATCGAGGAATCAGGCATGCTTTTCGAGGGGAATCGTGGGTTTGATTGTGGAGTTCTAGTGAGATGTTAGAGAGAGATAGGAAATCAGATTTTTGGTGTGAGAAATGAAGATCCCAGACCTGCTATTTATAGACAAAACCTGGAAGCCCATCGCGATACGCGATGGCCTCCTGGGCACCCGTTGCGTATCGCGACGTAGCGTTGCACCATCACCATGTAGGTCAGCCACGTGGCAGACGGTGTGCCACGTGTCGACACGTGGCGGACGACGTGCCAGGCTACGTGCCTCATTGTCAGACAACCCATCGCGATATGCGATGGGTCTCTCTTCTGATCCATCGGGTATCGCGATGGGTCAGGAAAGCAGAATTTTCAATTTAAACACTCAGGTTTGGATTTTGGCAAATTTGGTCCCTTGACTTTGGAATTTGACATTTTTAAACTTGAAATTTTCATAATGTTACAATGGGTATTTGAATACAAGGGGCATTTGAATATGGGAACACTCAATTAGAATAGACCAGACTTAGCCATTTTGTTGAAATCTAAATAATGTGATTAGGACACGTATTGATACACATAATTAATGTACAGTTAGCCGAGCCCAGTTAAAGAGAGGAATAATCGTTAACGACGAACGTAACAGTATTCAGGTGAGTTTGTAGCCCCATTTCCTTGTTATGTTTTCGGGGCTGTGTGCATACTCAATATGATAGTTAATACACTTACCTTAAATGGTAAGTGTATGCCATATATGATTTATGTGATAAATAGTATATCTTGAATGTTAACGATCTTCGGATATTGTACGTATTGTCAAGGAAGGTATGTATATGAAATATGAATGTGTATGAAAAGTATAGTATGATATGTGAGTATGTATGAATGTTAATTAAAGTATATATAGAAGTATAGTATGATATGGGTATGAAAAGGAAGTATGCACGAGTGTGGAAGAAAGAAAGGACCGGACCCTAATAATATCTAACATAGAGAAGGAATGGACCAGACCCTAATAATATCTGAGATAGAGAAAGAAATGACCAGACTCTAATAATATCTGAGATAGAGAAAAGAGAAAAGAAAAAGGAAAAGGAGAGTGACCAGATCCTAATAATATATAAGATAGAAAAGAAAGGAACCAGACCATAATAATATCTTACATGGAAAGGACATTATGTATATAGTATAGAAGTAATAAAGTATGAACGTATGTATGAATGTATGAAAGAAAGGTAATAAGTAAAGTAGTTAAATATGTATCTTCGGATGCATATATGAAGGTAAGTGTATGTATTGTATGTTGTCTGATTAACTATAACTCACTCAGCGTAGCTGACTTTTAGTATGCACGCTAGTGAGTAGAATGAGGCAGCTAGCTTGAGCGGGGCACATGGCAGAAGAATAAGAGGCTGGCATATGAAGACTCATGATGTTTCTATAATTAATGTTTTATTTTGAAAGACAAAGATGTTCGTTTAAGACATGTTCATGTATTAATATGTAATGTCTAATGAAAGTTTTATATTTCGCAAACATTTTAATAACTATGATATTTAGAACTGTGTTTATGAGTAAATCCAACACAAAATGTAGGGCACCGGGTCGGGGCCTTACATATTTGCCGCCTAATAATGCCACATGATGATTTTGTTTACAACAAGGTGTGCCCCCTCAGCATCAAACTAGCTGAGTTAACGATCATTTAGTCGTAGATCGTTGAAAACAAATATGTCTTTAATTAGGACTATCACTAGCCAAGTGTTTAGTTGATACTGTTTTTTGTCAATATGACATAAGTTAGACTTATTTAAAACAATTTATCAATTAGTAACTAATACTAATAATATATTAAGAGTAATACATGGCAGTTTGTCTAAACATAAATATCACGATTGAATTATCAGTTGCTTTGCAAGAATTTAACTTATTGAATGCGTTTTGGAAGGAGTGAAAATGAGTGTCTTTTTTTAAATGACTAACAAATAAAGAATTATTTAGATCTCACAGGAACCATAATACAATTTCTGATTTGGTAAAGGGGCCAATGAGGCCCGAAGAAATATTACTAATAGCGAGTAGTATTATTAGATACGAAATATTGCATATAGTCTAAAATAAAAGGTATTGTATGTCTTCTAGGTAATTCTGGGCTTTGAGGTGGGCTATGTTTGTTTATAAACTTTGATAATATAAAAAGAAGAGTAAAGTGTCATTTTCGTCTCCGTGGTTTGACAAATAATGCGAATTTAGTCCAAAAGGTTTATTTTTTGCATATGGACCCTCCACGTTTCACAGTTATTGCCAATTACATCCAAATCACTAACCACGTTAAATTTAATCGTTAAGTCAGGGGTAGACATGTCTTTTCACTCTTTCTTTATATAATACTTTAATACTTATTTCAGTGAACTACGGTTTTCGTCCTTCTGGTTTGTCCAAATATGCAGTTTTAGTCCAATAGTTTCAAATTTGCAATTTTCTTCCATATGGTTTCGTTTCACTTGCAATTAAACCCGAATTCCCTAATCTCATTAAGTCTAGTCGTTAAACTCACCGTGTGCCTTTCACGTGAGGGACAGTTTTGTTCCTTCTTTTTTTCCCCCTTTTTCCCCAAATACTCCCCAGCCCCTCACATGAGGGGGGTTGCGAATTAAGACTGAGGTTTATTTGGGGAGAAAAACGACAAAATTGTCCCTCACGTGAAAGGCACACTGATGAGTTTAACGACCAGACTTAACGAGGTTGAGGAATTCGGGTTTATTGCAAGTGAAATGAAACCATAAGGAAAAAAATTGCAAATTTGAAACTACTGAACTAAGACTGCAGATTTGGACAAACCAGAAGGACGAAAACCGCAGTTCAGTGAAATAAGTATTAAAGTATTATATAAAGAAAGAGTGAAAAGACGTGTCTACCCCTGACTTAACGATTAAATTTAACGGGGTTAGTGATTTGGATGTAATTGACAACAACTGGGAAACGTGGAGGGTCCATATGCAAAAAATAAACTTTTTAAACTAAATTCACATTATTTGTCAAAACACATGGACGGAAATGGCACTTTAACTCTAAAAAAAATATAGTATGTCTTCTAGAAATATAAATTATAAATCTTTTGTTGGGATTCCTAAGATGGGAGGGATACTTTTGTTTTTTTTCTTTTATTAAACTACCAACGAAAGTCTGGCTATTTGAGGTAATTTAATGACAAAGAATAACCTTATACGTCTGATATTGCAGACAACGATAGCGATGGGTGGTCCAAACTCATTATCTCATGTTTCGGGAAAACCCACCGCCCTAAAACCCACTACGATAAAACCTAATTGGGATCAGATTTAAACTTGCGTCCTTTAACTCAAATCTTCACTTGATCAATTTTTCTTTAATGTCAGTTGAACTAAAGGTTATAGACAAAGTTTCTAAACAATGCTTATCGTGCAATTAGTTACAGAAATTATATAATAATAATAATGGTGATGCGCATCAATTTAAAATGTGCAGTTTTGTGAATGATCAGTAAGTTATAAATAAAGAGAAATATATGTACAATGCATGCTAATTCTTCTGATGGTCTTAGCATGCTTGAAACACATTGCTTTGGATAAATAACGTTCCACTAAAAGTTTCTTTCCATAAAGTTTTATTAGGTATGTTTTTATAACGGCAAAATTTTTATTAAAAAGAAATCTGGCTAGTAAAACTGTAAGAGACTAGATATGACAGGACATAATTACAAACCGATCAAACCCTCTTCAGAATATTTGCATATGACTTAGTTCCATTGTCGTTGTGAGTCTGAGAATTTCCCCATCTGCTCATGTCTTCTCTTCAGATACATCAACAGTTAGACAAACACTACGGTTCGGTTCTTTAACGTCACGATCAAACCTAGCCACATCTGCGAATATATAAGCGTCTATACATATATTGTAATTATAATTTCACATATAACATAATACACCTGGTCAGGTTATTTTCGTAATAGCTATATACCTAATATTTATTATGAGATATCTATATACAACTTGTCATATTTATATAAGTAATAAGTTTATCTAGGTTGTCAAGCCACGTTAAGCTTGATATGTGAGACTCAAACTCGTTTACTAATTAACGAGCTTCAATTTAGGCTCTATACTCGAACTCCTTTAAACTTGACTCGAATGAAGTTTTTAGCAAGTTGATATCGAGTAACTTACAAGCGCTTCGGCTTATCTATATCTTTTACCCTTGGTTTGTATTCAGATTTTCTTATTTGTTATAATCATCTCACAATACTCCTCATGTTGTAGTAAACTATATATTATCTTTCTTATTTTAATTAAAATCAGTTAAAGCTGGTCAAGATATCTTTATTTTTGTAATCCAAAAATGATATTGATGACGTACGATGAATTATGATAAGGAAATTGTTTATTTCAAGTTTAAAAGCAAAAACTTTAGATGACTTTTTGACAAGTAGTGATCAATGAAAATCGATGGCACCGCATTAGGACCACACTCCAATCTAACTCTAGATTCTGGGTCCAACAAAATCTGACTTCGTTGTACAACTACGTATACATTACCACCAACACACATTTCACTTTTATATATTTTTTTATTTTTATTTTGATTTAACATAAGAAAGAGGGGTGTAAATCCGTATTACAACACATTAACTTGTTTAACTTGTTTAAATAAATGCATTATACAGATTGTGTATGGGCCAAGGTTTGTGTCTTCGCACAAATAAATATATATCTAGTTCAACCTATAACAAAAATAAGTCTTTCGTATGATATTTTTCAAAGATATACGTGTATGGCTCATTTAATCCGTTTTATTAATATCTGTGAACTCATTTGACAAGTTTGTAAGTTGATTAGAACCTGATAACCCATTTGACTTGTCAAGATAAATGTATTAAATGGATCGTGTAAGAGTTAGGGTTTGTGTCTTAACGAACATAAATGTATAGGGCGTTCACCTCATCACAATTTTCAGTCTTTTTGTATGGTATTTTTCATAGAAACCCGTTTAGGGGATGTTTAACCCCTTCATCCGCTTTCCATGTGTTGGAAATTAGGCCCAAAAACATGAATATAATATTTGATCTCATCTAATATTGTCTCTTTTCTGTTTTATTATAACTCTAAACATAGTCCTAACCAATCTGTTTTTACTAAAATAACCATACTAATCCTACTCAAACTAAACATAAACTTAACATACTCAAACTCAAAACTCAAACTACTACTTTCGAGACTAGATAAACTTGCAAAACATTTATAGACGTTCAAACTATTAATTAAATACTAATTAATTAAATTCTTTCACTTAACCCATTCATCTTTCTTAATAACTCGTTTCAAGATTAACTTCCAACACCATGAACCTTCTTTTGACACGGATGCAACTTGATTACAAATCATCAACCTGTTTAACCCGTTTAGATTAAAAAGTGAAACAATCCATGTATGGGTCACGGTTTGTGCCTTAACACAAATAAATATACATGTCATTCAACCGTCACAAATATTAATCTCCGTATATTATTTTCCTTAAAGAGACTAGTATACGACCACTTTAACATGTTTATCACAACTCACGAACATGTTCATGACTCGTTTAACACATTCGCAACTTCATGACAACCCGGTTGACTCATTCAAATAAATACAAGTAGACATTTTTTATTAGATAATATATAGGTCATGATCATAAATCAATACAATTGAACCCTTTTAAACTTTAATATAATAAAAGATGAGATAGTGAATTTTGTATTTAAGTTCCAGAAAAAGTTTGGCCAAGAAAAAAGTTGAATGGTGGTATTTGATGATTGATTGAGGTGAGATAAAAAGAAAATAAAATAAAATAAAAAATAGAATATAATATAAGAAAAGAAAAGGTACTTGTAACACTACAGTAACAGTCAAGTTGCAGCAAAATAGCAGCAAGCTGAAAACCATTTACAAGAAATCTTATTGAATAACCCTAAAGATCCACCTTTGATCTCATTCAATATTCACACAAAACCACTTTACATATATATATATATTTGCTTGTACCCACAAATCTTGGTTACCATTTAAAGAAACTGAAACCCAAGTGTTTTAGCTTCCAAGATGGTTACTTTTTGAGTTAACTCCATGAATCTTGGTGAAATAGATCTGGGTTTTTATTAGGGCTTATGTTTATGAAGTTTCAAGATTATACAAGCTTGCAAGATTAGGTTTTTTAACTGTTTTAGGTTCAAAGATGGTTGCTTTTTGAGTTAAATCCAAGAATCTTGGTGAAATAGATCTGGGTTTTTGTTAGGGTTTATGTTTATCAAGTTTCAAGATTACAAAAGCTTGCAAGATTAGGTTTTTGCAACTGGGTTGAGGTCTAAAGTGGTTGTTGTAGCTAAATGAGCTGAATTTATTGGTGGGTTTGTATCAAGAATTAAGATTATTGTTGATGCTATTTGGGGTTAGTTTTGGGGGGGAAAGATCAAGATCATATGAAGTGGAAATTGGTTTTGTTTTGTAGTACGACCGGTTTCGGTTGAAGAAAGAAAGATTGTTGGTGAATCTTGAAAGGAAAAGTGGTCCCTTTTTCATAGGTTTAAGGAATTTTGTGAGATTCTTGTTTGTTTATAGAATTTTTCTTGTTTCAAGATCTGAAAATGAGGTTAGCTGCTGTTGGATTTGGTCAGCAGTTGCCTGAAGGTCTGCTTTTTTTTTTCATATATGAAGTCAGCTTTTATTAGTTTATGGTTGGTTTTTAGTCGTATGGCTCATCGTTAAATTCGGCCCGTTTTGATGAAAATTCTGGGCTGGTTTTGCAGTGTATCGGTTTGGCCTTGGTGGCTTGAGCCATTTCTTTAACTTTTTGTATTTTACAAATTTTAAAATAATAAAATGATAAAGATGGTTTATGATTATGATGTGTACTCATAATAACAAATTCCAAAATTTTTATTAAAGAGAGTGTAAATAATAATAGTTCAAAAGGCTCGTTTTGGTTTAAACTGCCAAATCCGACCCATGAACCGGCCCTTTTGGATCTTAAACGGGGAAAACTAGCCGACTTGCTCCGGTTTGTGCTGTTTAGTCTGTTTCAAGTTTCAACGGTTATGAACACTCTTGGAATTTTAGATTAGAGTTTGAAATTTTTTATAAATAGTTAGTGATTCATTATTAATAACTTCCATCATGATTTTTAAGTTTATCTAGATGTTATTACTTATTAGGCTAACATTACTTTATAAATTATGGATTCTTAATCGTGTTAAAAGTTACTTTCTTTTGTGTGATTTTGTTTTCAGGGGAGAAAAGATGTTTGAATTCTGAACTTTGGCATGCTTGTGCGGGTCCTCTTGTTTCCCTTCCGACAGTCGGAAGTCGTGTCGTTTATTTCCCGCAGGGTCATAGTGAACAGGTAGTTCTACCAGACTTTATCTAACCCGTTTTGGGTCTTATTTCAACCCGTTATTCCAGATATCTTTTAACAAAAAAGGTAGCTTAAAACAAGCCCAAATGGACTAAATATGTTATTTCGACCCGTTTGGTTATGGACGGGTCGGCCTGTTTAACTTTTTCTTAAATTTGGACAAAATTGCTTCGGGTCTTATTTTGACCCGTTTACTTATAAGCGGTCGATTCAGGTGCAAAATGTATTATTCTGACCCATTTACTTATGAAAGGTTCGGCCCGTTTAACTTTTTCTAAATTTGAACAAAAATACTATTGGGTAAACCAAATCCATCCCGTATTGTTTATAAGTAAACGGGTCGATTGATGATATCTTTGAACCAAAAAATAGCTTAAAACAAGCCCAAAGGGGCGAAGTGTGTTATATCGCCCCATTTACTTATAAACGGGTCGGCCCATTATTTTTTTCTAAAATTTGAAAAAATTTGCTTCGGGACAACCAAATCCCGTTTGACCCATTGATGTAATGTTTCTAATTGTATCTTTTGTAGGTTGCTGCATCAACAAATAAAGAAGTTGATGCTCATACTCCTAACTACCCGAGCTTGCCTCCACAACTCATTTGTCAACTTCACAATGTCACAATGCATGTAAGCTCGGTCCAGCCTATTAACAATTGTTTTGTAATATTTATTTATTTATTTTTGGATTCCCACAATTATTTTGTAAAAAAATTGCATCAGGCAGATGCAGAGACCGATGAGGTTTATGCTCAGATGACATTGCAACCATTGAACTCCGTATGAACTTCCCATTTTATTGTTTAATAAATGTGTTGAAATTTATTTATAATTCATTTTAGTTTAATCTAGTATATATTGTTTATATAGGAAGAGCAAACAGAGGCGTTTCTTCCGGCGGATTTGGGTGCCCCAAACAAACAACCGACAAATTACTTTTGTAAAACGTTAACAGCGAGTGACACGAGCACTCATGGTGGATTTTCGGTTCCTCGACGTGCAGCTGAGAAAGTGTTTCCTCCACTGGTGAGCTAAAATCTGTTCCAAAATAAATAAAAGTAAAATAAAATCAGTCAATATGATGTGTTTCATCAAGACTAAATTTTGAGCTGGGGCAGCAGTTTTGACCCGTTTATCTTTTATTGGCCGGATTGGGTTGTGAATTATAACTCTTAACATGTCAAATTGGTTGATTCGGGTTGTCGTAAAATTAAAATAGCTTAAAGAAAGCAGGTTAAATGTATAAAACCTCATAAATTAGTTTATTCATAAAAGTATATTATTATTGAAATAATCATATACTGACACTAATTATTATAACTTTTTTTTATGTGAGTTTAGGAAAAAAGTATTTCGGGTCAACTCAATCTGGCCCGACCCGGAACAAATTCACCATATTTTATTCACAACCTAGGCCTGTAACTGAATGAAACGAAAACAACCGGAGTATGTTAATCTTCATTCGTTTAACTTTAACCGAACAAACGTCCGAACACGAACAATTAAACAAACAGGGTTTTCTTGTTTGTGTTTGTTCGTTAAGAAAATTAGCGTGTTCGTGTTCGCTTATGTTTGTTTGCTAACAATATAAACGAATGGTTCGCGAACATAAACGAACGACATAACTGTACATAGATGAACAGACATAATTGAGCTAAAACCAATTAAAAGTAAATATGAACAATAATGTTTTGGGCTTAAAGAGTAATTAAAAGCAAATTAAATTGTGCTGGGCCATAAAATTTAATTGAATATATTAGTGAACGTAAGCAAACGACCTTTAAAAATTGTAACCTTTTGAACGTAAACATCCAGAGATAAACAAATTCAAATGAACGAACCAGACATGTGTTCGTGTTCGCTTGCATAACATAAACAAAGTAACGGTTCACTGAATGTTCGGTTCGTTTACCGGCCTAATTCAACATTTCAACCTGTTTTGAACTGTAACCCGACCCATTCAGCCCACTCGAACATTTAACCATCTCTAGTTTGAGTACAATGACTTAATTTTTGTTTAAAATCTGCAGGATTTCACACAGCAGCCTCCATGCCAAGAACTAATCGCGAGAGATTTACACGATAATGAATGGAAATTTAGACACATTTTCCGCGGTACGCTTGCAACTTGATTCGTTTCACAAATACATGAATCCCGCTTGCAAGTTGATCTATTTTTTACACCATTTCAGGACAGCCAAAGCGCCATCTTCTAACAACGGGTTGGAGTGTTTTTGTGAGTGCAAAAAAACTTGTTGCGGGTGATTCCATCTTGTTCATATGGTAAGCACTTTGCATCTCAACAGTTCAGATTCAGTTTGAGCGCATTAACTGACCAAGAGTGTTTATGATTTACACAGGAATGAGAAAAACCAGTTACTGATAGGAATTCGACACGCGAACCGACCTCAAGCTGTTATGCCGTCCTCGGTTTTATCAAGTGAAAGCATGCACCTCGGGCTTCTTGCGGCTGCTGCACACGCAGCAGCAACTAATAGCCGATTCACCATTTTTTATAATCCAAGGTATTCATTTTATAAAAATTTTATTCAACAAAAACCTGAAAGTTACTAAACCCGACATCCTCTGCAGGGCTTGTCCGTCAGAGTTTGTCATACCGTTGGCAAAGTATATCAAAGCTGTCTATCATACACAGGTTTCGGTTGGAATGCGTTTTCGAATGTTGTTTGAAACCGAAGAATCAAGTGTCCGCCGGTATGTTAATAAAAGTTATGTTAACAAGAATGAACTTTAAGTCGGTTTCTATTATGCGTGTGTGTTTACTTATATTGTATATGTTTTATAGTTATATGGGGACTACAACGGGTATCGGTGATTTGGACCCGGCCAGATGGCCCAACTCACACTGGCGGTCTGTTAAGGTCGGGTGGGATGAGTCAACAGCTGGTGAGAGACAACCTAGGGTTTCACTATGGGAGATTGAGCCGTTAACCACTTTCCCAATATACCCTTCTCAGTTTCCCCGACTCAAACGCCCCTGGCCACCCGGGCTTCCCGCTTTTAACGGTAATTTCCCAAACCTGTAACGGGCTTTTCTCGTTTTTCAAAATATCATATTATGGATAACTAGATATTATTATTTGTTTGTTGGATTTAGGGATGAAAGAGGAGGATTTAGGAATGAACTCGCCATTAATGTGGCTTCGTGGCAACCCGTGTGACCGTGGGTTCAGTTCGCTTAACTTTGCGGGGCTTAACGGGCCAAACTGGCTGCAATCGCCTGATATTTACCAAGCTATGGCTGCAGCCGCACTACAAGAAATGAGAAGTATTGATTCTTTAAAACCATCAAATCCGTTACAGTTTCTACAACACCAGCCCGTTCCAACTGGGTCGGGCCTGGTTGGGCCGGGCCAGGCTCACATGGTTCATCAATCCCAATCTCATCTTCTTTCACAACAATTGACCCACCAGAATCCGTTCTCAATGATCTCTTCGGTTCAAAGTCAAAACTTTACTGAGTCAACCGGGAGCCCGGTTAGTCTTTTGGGCCCGTTTTCGCAAGAAACTTCACAACTTCTTAACATGCCTCGGTCCACCTCTATGTTAACTTACACAGGCTGGCCCGCGAAACGGGTCGCGGTTGACCCACTTCTTGTATCGGGCTCATCACAGTCTCTTCTTCAACAAGTTGAACAGATGGGCCCACCATCACAAATGGGCCTCTCTCATAACACAAGTCTTTCACAAACTGCGGTTTCATTACCTCCGTTTCCGGGAAAAGAGTGTTCGATTGGTCATGAACCGAACACCGATCCACAAACTAATCTTTTATTTGGAGTTAGCATAGACAACCCGAATCTTTTTCTGCACAGTGGTGATGGTGACTCGTTGACCATGCCGTTGACTTCTTCTGGTTATAACATGAGTAATGCGGGAAATGGGTTTTCAATGAATCCGACAATGACAACACCTACTAGTTGTATTGACGAGTCTGGTTTCCTTCAATCACCTGATAATACGGGTCAAACGGTTCAAAATGGTCAAACGGGTCAAACAAACCCACCAAATAGCACGTTTGTTAAGGTGAATATATTTTCTACTCGTAGAATTTTTGCTCTAGCGGTTATGGCTGTAAAAGAGCCTAGCCAGGGTTGGCTCGTTAACAAATCGAGCCGGCTTGTAAAAAGCTCGAGTCAATTCATGGCTGAGTCAATTCATGGCTTGTCAAGCCGCGTCATTTATTTTAATATCTTCTTTTTTACTTATTTATGTTACACACACACACACACACATATATATACATTAACAAAATATTTGAAACATATACTTATAAACGAACCCTAATGTTTATGAACACATATTTTTGGTTTAATTAGTTTTGGTATTGCTAATAACAGGTTTATAAATCGGGTTGCTTTGGGAGGTCGCTCGATATGGGAAAGTTCAGTAGCTATCATGAACTGAGAAGTGAACTGGGTCAAATGTTCGGGCTTGAAGGCCAATTGGAGGACCCAAGATCAGGCTGGCAGCTTGTATTTGTTGACCGGGAGAATGATGTACTTCTCCTCGGTGATGACCCCTGGCCGTAAGTTCCTTGTTTAATAACTTATTTAATAACTTGTTGACCGGGAGAATGATGTTCTTCCCTAAAATCGAACAGGGAGTTTGTGAACAGCGTATGGTGTATCAAGATACTGTCGCCACAAGAGGTGCAGCAAATGGGGAAGCTAGGACTCCAGCAACTTAACTCGGTTCAGACACCAAAACGGTTGGACAATGTCTATGAAAACTATACTCCGAGCCGCCAAGAGTCTATGAGTCTCAGCAACGGGGTTGCATCGGTTGGTTCACTTGAATATTGAACCAACCCGAGCATAGTATGGTGAAATGCTTGATTATAAGCTTTAGGTACTTATAAAACTGTAATTAATATGATCACTTTATATTTATGTATTTGGACTCTAAATGAGCACTTGTTACCTACGTTGTGTATCATGCATTCTAAGGTTTAGGTACTTATGAATTATTGTGTACTTTTTGTGTTGTAGTTTCGGTTTTATATGTTTAGGACGGTCTTCGTCTTAATCAAGGTATGACCACGATTAGCACATTCATGCTAGTTAGCAGTTCGCCAACTTGACATCAAAGCTATCGTCACCGACGTCAATGTTGATATCATTAAACCTCCTAACCCACCACAGTCCACAGGAACTTGCACACTATGTAGTACTATATAATTTGTCTGTCACGAGATGCTCACTTCTTGTAAATAATATTCATAAAGGTTTAAAACTTAAAAGAAGCATATATAATGTAGAGGTAGTCAATAAAGATTTCAAAAATCTATTGTATTTATTATAATTCACCAAATGCTGACAGGCGCAGGAGACTAGTAGCAGTTGACCAGCTAGGCTTTAGGGTTGTTGAAGTGTTGAAAACAGAAAATTGAAAACATACATATATGTTTATCGGGTAAAGTTAAAATATAAAGAAAAACAAAAATAAAAATTGTTAGAAGGGTTTGTAATCATATAAAAAATCCCTTAAAAATAAATTAAAAAAATAATAAAAAAGCAAAACTCAAAATATAAATAAAAAATTAAAAAACTAAAATGTTTTCGCCATCATTCCCGATTAAAAAAAGTTAAAAAAATTGACGAAAAGACACAATGCCAAGATCAAAGACACAATAACAAAAATAAACAAAAGACACAATTATAACTAAATAAAACACAATAGATCGTAAAATATAACACAATGCCGAACAAAATAGAGCACAATGTTGAGTAATAACACAATATAAAGAAAAAAATACACAATGTCAAGCAAAAAAGACACAATTAATGACGAAAATAAACATAAAACACAATGATAAACAAAAAGACACGACGACTTTTTCACTTACCATTGTTTTCTTTATGAGAACGAGAAAGACGGTGAAAACATTTTTGTGTTTTTATTTTTTTTTTGTTTTTTATTAAATTTTGAGTTATGATTTATTTATTTATTTTTTTTAATGTTTTTAGGGGTTTTTGTATGTGGCTACAAATTCTTTGCATCATTCTCATTTTTGTTCCTCTTTATAGAATAACTTGACCCTAAGTTTATAATCATAAAAAAAAAGTAATTTAAGAAAAAAAACGAGTTGGAATGAATTGGTTCACAAAAATGTGTTACATCTTTATCATAATGTTATAAAAATTCATAAAAGTGCATAAACCATGAGTCACAAGAAATATATCATTTTTTGGTGTGAAAAAATCATAAACAAGAAGTTACATGAACAACTTGAATTAGAATCACGAGTAATGAAAAGTCATCTTTTAGCAATGAGGTCTGCTATAGATACACCACTTAAGTCCATTACACACCATTCTCTCATCTAATCATAGGCTTCATACGCAACGTATGCTGATATACGAAGCGTATGGAATAATAACTTAAGTTAGTCAAATCAAGGAAGACATACGATCATATGGAAAACCATATGAGTCATATGCTATAGAAACTATACGAGTCATATTCTTTTGTATACAGTTCGTATTATATGGAAGACGAGACGTATAAGATTTCGTACGAAGCATGTAAATCTAACATAACCATATGAACCGTATAAAAAAGAATACAAATCGTATGCATGTAGGTTTTTGAAAAATCATGAAAAGTAATCTATACGAACTGTATAAGAAATAATACGAAACGTATGACGAAGAATCTTTAAAATTGTACAATTACTTTTGCAGGAAGCGTGACACGTGTTTCAACATTTAATCCATCAATCTATCACTGATATTTATGTGTAATCGATTCTTTGACCATATTGTAAGACGAATATCAGGTATAAAAAGATTCTCTCAAACATATAAATTGTGTGATCTCATAGGTTTTTTTACCCACTTATTTCTTTGAACGAGATAAATCTAACAATGAAGTCTGTGTATATTTTACTCACTTCTTTCTCCCCCTTCATCCCTTCCAAATGTTGTTAAAATTATTACCAGCCTAAATTTATTTTTCCAACCACATTGATAAATTTCGTTGATGAAATGCATAATTTTGAAGAAAGTTTTGTGGAATCCGATGAATCTTTCGCCACCGTTTTTGTGGAATCTGTTCATTTTTTCGCAACCGAACAGGTATAGGTTTTCTATTCGTGTTTGTATTACGTTATCATGTTATTAACAAAAATGAATCTTATTTTAGGTGTTTATGTGGTTCGATGAGTTGAAGCAATGGGCGTACAACACCGGACTTAACAATGGCTACGTGATAGTAACCCAAAGGTCTAAGACAAATGTTGTTGGCGACAAGAACAAGGTGTTTCTTAAATGTGATCGTGGTGGTGTATACAAGGGGAAGGCAACTGTCAGACTCGCTGGTACCAAGAAAATCAACTGTCCATTTCAGTTGATTGCAAAGTACCACAAAGAGGAAGATGGTTGGAAACTAAAAGTTGTGTGTGGTACACATAATCATCCTGCTGCTATATATATATATGGAAGGTCATGAATTTGCAAAGAGGTTGAACCCTGCGCAAAAAATTTTGGTTAAGGATCTGACAAACCAGAACGTGGATCCCCAAAACATTATATCAATAATAAGAAAGCAGGACCCTCGTTGTGCGTCTACGTTAAAAAACGTATACAACGAACAACAAAGGCAACGAGTATCCCTCCAAGGTAATAAGTCTCCGATGCAGGTTCTTTTCACACTCCTGGCTAATGCTGGTTACCTTCAAGAGCATGAGGTAAATGAATCCACCCACAAGTTGGAGAGGCTATTCATCATTCATGAATTATCGTTCCCGGTTTGGCGTGCATTCCCGCATGTGTTGTTCATAGATGCAACATATAAGACAAATGGGCACGGTTTGCCATTTGTTGAGATTGTAGGTGTAACTTCTACCCGTAAAACCTTTTGTGTAGCTTTCGCTTTTATAAGTGATGAAACAGAAGATAGTTACACGTGGGTCTTAAGCTAACTAAAAAGAACGCTGGACAAGTGTATGCAGCCACGTGTCATACTAACAGACAGGGAGTATGCTTTGATTAATGCATGCCAACGGCAATTCCCAGACGCTGAAATGTTACGGTGTCGATTTCACATATATCAAAATATTCCCAAGCACCACAAGCAAAGTTTTCCACTTGAGGAAGACTGAGTGGAGAGTGTTGCTCAATTCTCCCACCAAGGAGTCGTACCTTTACCATTGCCAGCGACCTGAAGAAAAGTACTCTTCAAGCCACCCAAGTAAGTCTTAATTCTATTCACCGTGTTGTTTACATGTTACTGTTAATTGAGGCGTAACCAATTGTGTTTACAATTACAAGACTATTTCCTTACCTATATGATACATGGTTAAAGCCTAGCAAAGAAAAAATTGTGTCTGCATGATACACGGTTGTTTGACATAATTCTTCCAGCCTGCAAGGAACTTTGTCTTGAGTTCCTTAGTACCTTTTCATTCAATCCGTTTGATGATTTGCATTATAATAAAACAGTTTGTTTTAGAATGAACAAGGGCCAACAAGAGTTGTCATTAGCAAAATTTGGCATGCTTATGGGGTTATACACGACAGAAGAGGTTGAGACAACAATGTTTACCGATGGGTTGAGGGACATAACTCGCCAACAAATGATAAAGTTTTGGCCTAATATAGGTTATCGTGAATTTGTAGGAGTTGGAGGTATGAAGCAACGAGTAACGATGATCACAAAACCATTTAATAGGTACCTACAGAGGGTGATCGCATCTACGGTTTGTGCTCGTTACAGGGGTCAAGAGTGGTGCACTAAACGTGATTTATACCATCTTTATTGTTTGCTGACCCCAGCTAACTACAATCTAGCGTATAGCATGGCCATGTATTTCAATTCTTATAAAGTAAGGAAAGGCACCGGCAGCATTTGTGGCGAGCCATACATTACAAAGATTGCATAATCTTTGGGTTATACAAAAGATATAATGTGGTTGTCCTCCATGACTGTGTTCCCTCTGAATGAACTCGACAAGAACACAGTTACACTCATGCTTATTTCCGAGGTTTATCCCGATGGTGGTCTGCAGTGGTCCTTGCGGCCAGGACTTTTGTGGTTTCCGGGACAGATGCTAGAGGTGGAGGAGCGGGATATAATAATTTCAGAGCTGTTGGCGGCTCAAAACCAGGGGTTGGGGAGCGGTCAGGTATATCGTGAGGCAGTATTTAATTATATTTTAATACTAACGGTTGAAAATAAACCTTTTTTATGTACAGGTTCATGGGCCAAATGCCGGTCAGGAGCAGTCGCTTGTGTAGGGGCATATGAAGGGACACGGACATGTATATGATCAAACATAAATTGTTAAAATTTAGATGTAAACCAAATAAAACCAAACCAAGTTACTATTTAAGGTTTACTTTAAATGTTATAAATCTAATTTATAATATTGTTCAAATTGTTGTTCAAAACTTTCTTGCATTTAAATAAAACGGTTATTTATCTGTTTTACATTTAAATATGTATGTGATATAATATTGTTCAAAGGTTATTTGTCGGGTTTTGGGTTTTCCCATCGGGTTCGAGTTTCACTGTCATCCCTACTTACATTGCCATCCTAACGTTTATGTACTTGTTCAGGGATCACGTGTCGATGAGGGGCAGTCGCATGGCAATACCGGGACGGTGAATCAGGACATGCGATTAATTAATATGGAACAACGTATGATAAGGATGGAGAGGATGATAGAGTGGTTGGTTAGAGACAGGAACGGTCCCACTGATGATGTGTCATTATGTGATACCCCGGCTCCGCCAAAGGAGTCACGACCGCAGGAGGAGTCGAGCTTTCATGATGTTGGTGATGACGATAGTGATGATGTAGGTGATGATGATGCTAGTTGTGTTGGTGTTGATGTTGGTGATGATGATGATAGTGTAAGGCCCCGTTACCGGTAACCCTACTTTCGTGTTGGATTTACTCATAAACACAGTTCTAAATATCAGAGTTAATTAAAACATTTACGCGGAATATAAAACTTTCATAAAACATTACAATATTTCATAACTTGTCTCAAAACGTCCTTTGTCTTTCACATTAAAACATTAAAATTAAAACATCGTAAGTCTTCAGATGCCAGGCTCTTATTCTTCTGCCATGTGTCCCCGCTCAAGCCCGCTGTCTCATCCTACTCACCTGCGTGCATACTAAAAGTCAGCTACGCTGAGTGAGTTCTAGTTAATCACATAATCATACAATACATTCTTTACATTTCATACTTAACCTCTTAACTTTCTTTCATATACACTTAAGTGCTTTTACTTTCATTGTTACCTTCATACTTTCTTTACATACATAATCATACGTTTTAAAGAGCTTTTCGCCCTATAACCTCACAGATATTATAAGGGTCTGGTCCCTAGTTTTCGAATATTAGAATGGTTCGATTCCCTAACATCACAGATATTATAAGGGTCTGGTCCCTACCATCACAGATATTATAAGGGTCTGGTCCCTAGTTTCGAATATTAGAAGGGTTCGATTCCCTAACATCACAGATATTATAAGGGTCTGGTCTCTAACATCACAGATATTATAAGGGTCTGGTCCCTAGTTTTCGAATATTAGTAGGGTTCGATTCCCTCTTCGTTACCATACATTATACCCCGAGTATTTTTAGGGCTCGGTACCCTTTTCGTAGCCATACAACCATACATCATACCTCGAGTATTATTAGGGCTCGGTACCCTTTTCGTAACCATACAACCATACATCATACCTCGAGTATTATTAGGGCTCGGAACCCTTTTCGTAACCATACGACCATACATCATTATTTCCTTCTTTTATTATCTCTATCACGTTCATACGCATAAGCATTCATATTATACTTACCTTATACATAGCATTACAACATGACAGTACGTGCAATATTCGAAGATCGTTCACGTACCATCAAGCAATCATTCTTACATAACACATATATCACATAGGGCATACACTTATCACTTAGGATAAATGTATTAACAACACATCAAGTATGCACACAGCCCCGAAAACATAACAAGGAATGGGGCTAGAAACTCACCTGAACACGGTTACGTTCACCGTTAATCGTAATTCCTTTCTTCAGTTGTGCACGGCTGACTGTATAACAAGTATACGTATCAATTAACTATCACTTCTCATAATGTATGTCTATCTTTATATGACCCACAACGAACGGGGGTCCGGGGGCAGCGCCCCTGGCAGCGGGGTCTAGGGGCGGCAGCCCCTAGCAGGGTCCAAGGGGCAGAGCCCCTGGCTGGGGTCGAGCTGCCAGGTCAGCTTGGAAAAATTTTATTTCCATTAACTGTCTTAACACATTTTTCATTAGATTTTTAGTTTACTTCCTAATCGAACTTGGCTTTAGGCGAAGTTAAACCTTAGGCGAACTTAGCTTTAGGCGAAGTTAAACCTTAGGCGAACTTAGCTTTAGGCGAAGTTGTCATCAGGCGAACTTGGCTTTAGGCGAAGTTGTCATCAGGCGAACTTGGCCTCATGCGAAGTTGTCATCAGGCGAACTTAGCTTGCAGGCGAAGTTCATCAGGCGAACTTAGCTTGCAGGCGAAGTTCATCGCTTTGAAGGCGAAGTTGCCCAGATGCAGGCGAAGTTGCCCAGACAGCCGCTGTTCGGTTTCTTTCCAGCATTTTAAGCGATTTTAACACCCTTGCTATGGTTCAATATCACCCACTACGCTTCCCGACCATTTTCGGTTGCTTATACACTAAAAAGCTTGGATCTTTAAACTTCAAAGATCAAGAATCATACCTTTTTGGGCTTGTTTGGATCTCGTTTACTTGCTAGTACACTAATCTCTCTCTCTCGGACCTGCCCGACTCTTCCCTTGGCTCGGCCGGCCGGCGGCGGTATGTGTGTGGTGTGTGTGTGTTTTGGGGTGTTAGGGAGTTTGGTGAAAATGAAGATATTTTGGGATTTTGGGGGTATTTATATCCCTGAAATCCCATTCTCATTTAACCCATCTCAATTAATCCACGTCCAAGACCCGCCCCCTACCCGATATTAATTAATTACGCGAAATCACTAAACATAACTTCCTTTATTCATCATTAAAATTTTTAGGATGTTACAGATAGAGGTGACAATGATGATGATTTTGGTTATGAAGGTAGTTTTGGTGATGGTAGTGACGAGGATCTTGGTTTATGATGATACCTAGTATGATAAATGCACAATTTAGCTATTATGGTTTATCTTTTAAAGTTGACACACGTAAACGTTATCTTTTTTGTTGTATGTGTTGATTCTAGTAATTTGGATGGATGTAGTAGTATTTTCCTTTTCCAACTATGTTGGGGTTTGATGAATGTTAATGTTTATATTTTTATGTATTTGTTATACAACTATGTGAGTTTAGTACTTAGAAAAATTTTCATGATTTCGTATTTTTTAGGTCAAACCCAAAACCGACCCAACTATGTGAGTTTAGTACTTAGAAAAAATGGATGCAGTGTTGTAAAACTCGGCCTAGGCGGCCGAGTACTCGGCGCTTAGGCGCTCCTCAGTACTTCACTGCACTGCTTTTCTTCTCTAAGGTCAAAAAACTCGGAATCGGCCCTAGGCGGTCCAACTTGGTCCTAGGTGGGCCAACTCGGACCTAGGCGGCTCTACTCAGGCTAGGCGGTCCAACTCGGTCTTAACAAAATGTTGACTTTTATTAGAAAACTAAATTTCTCCAAGAGCCCACCACTGCTTTTTTTTCCTTTTCACGCTAAGACGCCGCCTAATTTCTGTTCTAAACTCGCAACCACCATTGTTATCATCCGATTTGAAGTTCTAAACTCGCAAACCTCTTATTTAAATACGATTGAGGTACATCTTTCATCAACTGAGACATGTTCTTGAACTAATATGTACATGTTATTGATTATTTTTTGTATTTTTCATTTATATTTTGTATAATATTTAGTAAACTTTTCATATTTGACATATATATAATCTCCAAAAATGAATTTCTTTATAAAATACCATGTCCGAGTACTCCCCGAGTACACCCCGCCTAGACCGAGTACACTCAACTCCTTAGTCAACCGCCCTGGGAGCGCCTAACGACTTTTGCAACCTTGAATGGATGTAGTTAAAGTTTACTGATGCATATAAAAGTTTTTGATATTATAAACATTAAACAACAACGTTGTCAACTAGTTAACGTACCCTAATATATACTTTGACGATAAATAATATTATTTGACGTTTTGCTTAAAGAATCTGTTACAATAAATGTACTAGACTTTTATATCTTTATTATTGTGTTTGTTTTAGACGGATGTTATAAGGAAAACTTATTTTGTTACACATTCAAATACGAACTGTATACATTTTAGATGATTCGTATTTAAGCTATACAAAATGGATCCTTTTTATACGAAGCATTTATTACTTTTACTTAAAAGTTGTTCATATGAATCGTATGCTTTTCATATTATTCGTATTGTTTATGCAAAAGCCATATGAACCGTATAACATACGAAGCGTATGACGTCTGAAAAAGTATTTCAGCATATGGGTCATATGCTGAGTATACGAAACGTATATTGAATGGTGTGTAAATAAAGCCTAGTTAATAAGCTAGATGGTGTGTGAATAGAATTTGCCTTAGCAACAGGATACGAAACATAGGTACTCAATCAAGGTATCATTGTTATATTAACTATTACTTTTTTTGAACGACCAATTTACTTTTTTTTGAATGGCAAATTGGCTATTTCTTAAACTCCTAAACACCTATATATATATATATATATATATAACACCACCACAGCCCAGGTTCGATCCTGGGCATCCACCAAAGAAGGGAATCCCTCCTACCACTAGACCAATTTATTAAAACACAACGGGAGTAGCAAGCACTTAGCCCCAAGAGTACAAATTACAAATTTACAAGTTACAACAAATTATTAGTTGCATCAATCTACCTGTTTAAAACTTATTCCACGTTTTGTTTATCAAGTACATAAAAAATATAATTTTTTTATGGATAATCCTAAAAACGATTTCCGTGATGAAATTTTGAAAAACGTAGTCAAAGGGCATTGTAGGCGGTCAAAAAAGGATTTTTAAAAAATCATTAAATATCTTTTGTTGAATTTACAGCAGCCCACATGCCTCCCATTCTTTCACACTGACCACTACCCTAAAAGGGACCATTCTAAGTATCTGCCCGTTAATCTATAAATAATATTAAAACATTTTATTTCATTTTAATTTATTTTATTTTTTCTCCTCTAAAATTATACATATAACTTTTAATTTATTTACCATAACTATCGGCTTTATGCCTTTACCCTCTTTAGTTTTATTGCACTAGAATATTATAAGAATAAATAAAAAAAAATACTTTTCTATATGTAACAAAATGAACAAAAGTAATTGTTATTATGCCACGCTAAAATTCATTTGTACCATATCCTTCCTGATATATATATGGTTTGGATCAAATACAAATGAAATTAACGAGCTAAACGTGAGAATCAAGTAGAGTAATTATAAATGCAAGTATTACATTAACATTCCCCTATATTCATCCCGATATATATAAATATAACTGTTAAAAAGGTATTTTATATGTGTATAATTTTGAATATAATTTGGTTTTGCTTCAATTGGTTTCAACTTTCAAATTCAGTTCAAAATTTTCAGATGACCAGAATAACTCTTAACACTAGCAAAAATTTCCAAACTAGATATTATATAGAAATTTAAGTCAAGCAAAACCACAAACTACCAGACCAGACTAGTTACACACTATTTCATGACCAGCCACAACAGCTGTTAGGAGACGATGGCGGAATGCGGCCTGTTTGTCGGATGTATTCCGCCTGTGCAGCCGCCCGTGCTGCCTGCTTACTTCTCTGGGCTTCCGCCGCCGCCATTTTTTTCTCTGATTTCTGCCTTGCCAATGCAATCTTTTTCAACATCTTTGCTTGTGCATGAGCTCTCCTTTGTTCAATTTCAGCCTGAACATAAATAAATACCAACTACTTTATGAGTACAATTTTACCTTCCACTATGCAAAAGTTAACTTAGTAACTTATGATCTTAACAACTGTTTCGGTTTCTTGTATGGGTTCTGTTCAGTTTTACCAGTTTGGTTGAAATTTTTGGGCCAAAAAAAAAATGGTCCAAAACAATGAATTCAGGCCTAATTCTTTTTGAAAATTGATCATTAAGTGATTATTATACATTTGGGCTATTTATTAAATTTTTATAAATTACTTAACATTCAAAATTGAAAATGAAAGTTCATAAATTTGGTTCGTTTCTGGGTTTTAGTTACATGCAAAATGAAACCAAACCAAAAAAATTCGATTTTTAGGAAAACATAAAACCAAACTATCGATTTTTGTTTGGGTTCGGCTGTTTCGATTTTTTCAGTTACAGATCAGGTTTGCCAACCCATGATACCATTTAAACAAGAAAATCACTAATCAAATTTACCTCTATTCTTCTCATTTCAGCTTCAAGTTTGGCCTTCTGTTGACTCTCCCATGCTTGAATTTTGATCTCTTCACGTACAAAGCTAAACACAACAATTCAACCACAGTTAAACGAGACAAATCTAAAAAAAATTACTAAAAATGAACAAATAAATACCTTGCATTGTGCTTAGATTTCTCAGCATCCTCCCACGCAGCAGCCCGTTTCTCAAATTCAATCCTCAAAGACTCTTCAGCCGCGTTCTCTTTCTCACGTTCAACATGCGATGTTTTCTTTTCGGTATCTTCTTTACTAGCCCAAGCAGCAATGTTCATCTTCCCGAGCTGCATCCCAAGGTGTAAGATCTCTTTTCGGGTCCTAAGTTTGACTTCTTGATCAGTCAACTCTTTTGGGTTGACCGAGCAGTCACTAACCGTGTGTTGTACAGGTGTGGTTGTTGGTCCACCTCTAGGTGTAGATGGAATTGAAGAATTTGGACTACGAAGTGGCGTTGTGGACCCCACGGGTGTCGATGTCATTGACGGTTCTTGACTTGGGATCGGAGTCATTTCGGTCCCCATGTCGCGCATTGAAACAGCTCTAACTTCGTGACAACCTATTTTATAATCAATACTTGTTAGATATATTTATTCATGATTCATGCAAAAAACATAAACTAGTATTGTAACAATATATTTCTTCAATCACTAATTATTAGTTTATTACCTGTTTTATCCTCATGTTACATTTATATTTTCCAAATTTATGTAAAAACATTAGCATTGTAACAATATAGTTTTCTTTAAACACATTTAGCAAGCTAATTATCACCTGTTTTATCCACAAGGTAGATATATTTTCCAAGATTTATGCAAAATCATAAATTAGCATTGAAACAATAGAGTTTAAATCATATTTAACAAGCTAACTATTACCTGTTTTATCCTCATTTGAACCTTCGCCACACGATGAATCCCTGGTGTCAATTTCTTTTAGATCTTTACTTTCAAGACATGTATCGGTTGGCTCGCTCGCTTCATTTGTTTGACCGGAAACGGGGTGTGGATTAGAGGGTGTAAACGAAAACTTGTCTGGGCCCGTTTGTAACATGGGTTGACTAAAGTCAACCCGTTTAATGGAAGGCTCAGAAGAACCTTTACTCACATTTACAGTCCCTCCCCGGTTAACTCGGTTTTGCATAGTGTGTTTTGGATTATGAGTCTGAATAATTTGCTTATTCATTATCCACTTTTCAGCATCATTCCATTTTGAAGACATGGGTCTCAACAAGGATCTTGAAATGGCATTATGCGTTAATCTCTCGGCTTTATGAAACTCGAAGCTGGATGAGCTGGCATTGCTATCATAATCAAGATTATCATCTTCTAATGATCTTACTGGATGAACCGAACTTGAATTACCACTATCCGTTTTTTGAAACTGGTGCGGTTTCACACGACTTTCTTTATTATCGAATGTTACAGATGAAATCCCCATGCTAGAAACTGCAGTTTCAGGCCCACAAATGCATATTTATGATTCAAAAACTTATTAAGCATATGTCAATGTCATTGTTGTTTAAAAACAGTAGGAATTTGCATTCATGGAAAGCTTATCTTTGGCTTGTAAAATACACTTTACTAAAAGGTAAAGATGATGATGACATCAATCCAAGATGGTCCACATTGTTATGGAGTGTTTGGATACACTTTTTAACATTACAAAAACTATAATTAGTTAACACTCAAATTTCTATAATTTCAAAGTTTAAAGCTAACAATTAAGTAAAAGATTAACTGTTTAAAGACAAATTTGAACTGCATACCTTCATCATCGAAAACTCCAGAGTTTGAAGATAACAAGCTGCTGTTAACAAACTCGGCATCTTCGAGTTTAGCAGAAGATGTTCTTGCTGAATTGTTTTTTGATCCTCCATCTTTCTTCCTCTGGCCCATCAATTTCATTCTCAATTTACTTGGAGATATTATCCCAACCTACAATTCAATTAAACCAGCAATAAATCAATAACAAAATGAACACATTATGAACTTCAAATCACAAACTAACCGGACTACAATAAGAGAATTCTTTTAAAGATTTTCAAATCTTCAATTGCTTGAATCAATTTTTGATCGAGCATTGTTTACAGAATATACGGCTGTAAACGAGTCGAGCCAGCATGAGTTCGAGCTCGAAATTAAACAAGGCAGCTCGGCTCAGCTGGAACTCGAGCTTGAAGTTAAACAAG
Organism: Bidens hawaiensis; assembly: GCF_021521415.1. Taxonomy (NCBI): domain Eukaryota; kingdom Viridiplantae; phylum Streptophyta; class Magnoliopsida; order Asterales; family Asteraceae; genus Bidens; species Bidens hawaiensis. The sequence continues at coordinate 11,195 of NW_027498285.1, read as the reverse complement.
CCTAAGAGCGAGCCAACGAGACGAGCTTGGCTTGATCTCGGTTCGGTTACAAAAATGAGCCTGCTTGGCTCATGTTCATGTTGTTTCAAATCAAGTTTTTTTAGCTAGCTTTATTCGAGCTTTTATCAAGTGAGCTATGAGCCACAGCCACGACCAAACACAATTGGTATCGGTACCGGTATTTGTTTTTTCAATGGTACCGGTACCAGTACTGAACCGAAAAAATCGGTATAGCACTCGGTATAAGGTTTTACTTGTTTTCCGTATCGGTATTTTTTGGCACTGTACCGATCTCATCCCATTATGAGCTACAAATCACAAAGTAACTAACCGGATTAAAATAAGCAAAACCGATAAACGATCTACAAATAATCAATTAACCGGATCAAATTACCAGAAGAAGAAAGATGAACATATGAAATTTCAAACGAGTTAAACCTGATCTGAATCAAATAATCCATAACACAATTGAACAAATGCAATACGAGCTTCAAATGACAAACAGAATAATAATAAGCCTTCAATCTGTAATTGAATCTGATATGTTGTATGGCGATTGATTGAATGCGTGTATAATATAATATATGATGAACAGAAACAGAGGCTACTGATTCCATGGACTGACTGACTAACTGGTGAAATTATTTGTTTGAGTGGAATTGAGAAGAGTAAGTAAGTACCTGAAGCTTGTGATTATGAATCCTTTCGTACTCCATTAGTAAATAAAAATCAACAGTACAGAGGAATGAGATAAAATGAAATAATTTGGTCTGAAATTTTGAAGCTGGTGGTGAAATGAAGGAAATGAGAAGAAAGCTTACACACAGAAATAGACTCCCAATTATTATTATTACAAGGATATTGGATTTTAATAATCCCAACTTTCACCTTTTGGTCGGTGGTTAGCCCACTTCAAATGTAATTTCTAGCAATCCCAACTTTCAATATATTTTCCTACAACAATCCCCCGTTAAAAGAACTTTAACACTGTTAGTGTTTGCTGAGCTGGACGGATGACGTGTAATGTGGACCCGCTGATGTGTAAATATATTATATTTATCATTTTATTTAACATCTGGAAACACACAACCCTTTTAACACCTCAACATAAACATTGACGATCGATCACTGAACCCTAATCTCTATCCCTCTCAAGCTTCAATTAGAAACCCTAAAACTTAAAGCCATTGACTGAACCATTTGAATCAATGAATCGACCGAAGAAATGAACTCATCTTCTACATCATCGTTTTCTACATTTAAAGGCAATAGAAACCCTAAAATCTTCAAAGTAGATTTGGGTGGAAATGTCTATTGCAATCACGATATTTGAAGATATGAAGATGCAAAATTTGAAGTTGGAAAAGATGATATTGCAAGAAGAGAACAAAAAATTGGGAGAGCATTTACTAAAAACAAAGTCCAACAGGATGGATCAATATGTTTTAGGTTTAGTAATTGTTGTTTTGGTAATAGGGTGGTTATTTTAGTGAGAGCTATGGTTAATGAATTTTTTTTGTTATTAATGTATGGTTGTTCAAATTGCTGTACTAAAACTATGGTTATTAATTAAATTTTCGTTGAATCTTTTGTTGCTTGAATTGTTGCAAAGAACTTAGATTAATACAAATTTAATGATGTTAAAAAGAATTTTATCACTTATTCTAAAGTTTGAACATCTGAGAATCCAACTTTTGAACATCATATTCAAATGACTTTTTGAGCCATGGGTGCTGCACTGATTACCTGGCCCATTTGTGTAGATAGAAACTCATTCCCTTATCATTTGTGTAGATTAACAAAATTCCCTTGAATACATGTATTCTTTTATTTGAGATTTTGACAAAATCTTGAATATCGTGTGCAGTCCCTATAGTGACTAAAAAACACAGATGACCAGGCCCGTTTAATTAAAAACGGAAAAAAGTGCGACGAATAATAATAACCAATGCTTTATGGCTGCTAACCGACGGCAACGAAACTAAAGACAAATAAATTTAGCGACAAAACTCGCAGCGAAAGAAAAAAATAACTTGCGTGTTGCAGCTGCAATCCGACGCGGATTTGATTGGCTTCAGTTACGTTTGTTATGGTTTAAATGACATAAAAAAAGCAAAAAAAAAAACAAAACTATAAAATTATTAGAAAAAACTCAGCAACAAAAAACTCAGCACTAACACCTATGACAAACAAAAAAAATGCTCGGTGCGGCTGCGTAACGACATGAATTTAGGCGGTAACGAATTGCTGCAAAAAAGAACAAATATTATAAACAAATGGCTGCAAAATAAGTCCAAAAGAACAAATAAATAGCTGCAAAAAAGTGCACCAACATGAATCGAACCTGAGGTGAAAACATTAAGGCTGAATTTAAATTTGCGTTCGGCTCGATCGAACTCATTAAGGCTGAATTTAAATTTGCAGTAAAAATTATCATATCATAACATGATTTCAAAACTATTTAAATGATCAAATTAAGTACATAAGTTTCCATAAGTAACTGATCATCATAAAAAACTACTAAGATAATCAAAATACATAAGTTTTCAAACTACCAAGTTACATAGGTTTCCAAACTACGAAAATACAAGTTGCCAAAATACATTAGATGCTGCAACCAAACAGAGTTTTAACAAAATGCGGCAACATAGCATTTGTTATACATTATCTAGTTACATAAGTCGTACCAGAAGTACCTAAGTCGTACAAAACACAATATGCAAAAGCATTCTTAAACTGAAATAAAAAAACCAATATGCAGCCCTCCCCCTGTTCTTGTCATTCCTCTTCCCCTTGCAGCCTTCCCCTTTGATCTTTGTGTTACTTGACATGGAATCACTTGGCTTGCCTGAGTTGCTTGCCCAGGTGACTCCCGTGTTGCCTGGATTATTGTCTTCTTTGGCCTACCCCTTGCTTTCTTAGGAGCCGGTTCTGCTGTCTCTTTACCTTTTCCATTGCAGCTTTTCCTATTATGGCCCGTTCCCCCACAAATACCACAAGTCATTTGTGCCCCATGCTTAGTAAGTTTTCCCGGTTTCTTGGGATCCTCATGTGGATCTCGCTTCCTATTTTTCTTTGGTCTGCCAGGAGCACTTTTAATTGGAGGTGGGTCCATAGGGTAATCAACACACGGCCAATATTTTTTACCAGGCAAAGGAGGAATTGAAAATTCATAGGATTTCATGTATTCGTCTTTGTGGTAACATTCATCAACAAATTCCTCGGCATTCCTTCTCAGAAACCCAGCCACTGCGCACACATGTTTACATGGTATACCTGTTAAATCCCATTTTTTACAAGTGCATGTCTTGCTAAGCAGATCCACAGAAACATCATTATTATAATGGTTAACTTGGAACACATTGATTGATGAAGGGAAAACTTCACAGTAATATGCCCTTTGTTTCTCTTTATCAAGCTTCAACTGAATCCTAGGACACACAATCACATCTTCATGTAACATTTTTGTCTTCTTATCGTTCAACCTAGTCATTACGAGGACCCTGATATCCTCTAACATATTGATAATGTGTTTTGATCTGGCATGAATGATGTATCCATTAAATGTCTCTGCCATATTGCTTACTATGACATCACATTTTGTTTGATTGCTTAGAAAGCACCTTGTAAATCCTTTCAGATTTTGTTTCAAGAAATCCTCTACTACATCAGATGATAGTGTTGTCATCTCCTTAATAGCTTCATTGTAATCAGCCACACAATATGACCTAACTGCTCTCCAGTATACCTCCTTTAGATCTTCACCTTTGTTCTTTTTTTTTTCCAATTAGCAAATATGTGTCTTGCACAATTTCTATGCTCAGCTTTCTTCCAGACAAGTGAAACAGCATTTACTAATCCCTGCCACATTTATGGCAAACATTAGTGAAACGAAATTTACTAATGAAACAAGGTTTAGTATTAACATTTAATAACGAAACAACATTTAGCAACATGCCTTTTGTTGGTCGGATATGAGTGTCCAACCATTCCCACCGTCATTTATGTCTAAACATCTTCCTAACTGATCCATAAACCATTCCCAGCTATCATTGGTCTCACCCTCAACTACCGCCCAAGCCAATGGGTACATTTGGTCATTGGCATCTCTTCCTATGGCAGCCAATAACATACCACCAAGGAACGTTTTCAAAAAACATCCATCAAGACACAACAGCTTCTTGCAACCAGCTAGAAAACCCCTCTTCACTCCATCAAAACACACAAAAAGTCTACAAAAAGTTTCAGTTGTTGAACTAGGATTTGCATTAATGAACCCCGGGGGGGCTGTTATGAGTTCAAAAGTAGAACTTGGATTTGCATCCTTTAAAGCTGCCACGTATGAAGCAATTTGGCTGTAGTGATCTCTCATCGATCCATGAAGCATCCTATGCGCACAACTCTTTGCTTTATAAGCAAACCATCTCTCTATCAACACCTTATATTTCTCTTTAACTGTTGATTGTATATCTATAGTAGACCAATGGGGTTTAGCTTTAAAAACTGACAAGAAGTCATTGGCAACAAATTCAATGGTCAATTGTCTATTCTTACACATGTTTCTTTGACAAGTATGCTTGTTATTTGCTTTTTTAACCATATAACATGACTTACCCTTATGAAATGAGCAAAAAAGATAAAAAGGACAGCCCTTAACACAGTTGACACCTAGACGGCCTAGTCTTTTCTTATCAGTAACAGAAATGTAAACATTCCTACCATTAATAACAGCATACTTTCGAACAGCCTGTTTAAATGCATCCCTTGTAGAGAATCTTGTTCCAACAACCCAAATAAAGTTATGCCAGTCAGTTCGCTCACACACAACCGGAACCTTTTGTTTGTACTTTTTCCCTCTTATGTTATCATCTTCACTTTCCCCCGGTGAATTAACATAACCATCTGAATCCTCATAACTACTATATGCTTCTAAATGTGACCCCCTGCCTCAAAAGATTCAACAAAATTACCTTCTGAAGATTCAACCAGGTTTTCTATTGCATCCTTAGATCCATTTAAACACTGCTCAAGCAAACTATTCCTTTAATACAACATCTTCCTTATCCACTTGTTGTATGGCAGCCACCGAATCTATCCGTTCCTCATCTTCAAACTCAGTATCATAGTCATCCTCACCATGAAAAATATTTACTTCATCATCAGATCTAGAGTCATCAGAGCTAATTTCATCCTCAGATCCTTCCTTGTCAAAACCCTCATCATCAGACCTGATTACATAAGATGTCTCTTTTGCTACTGGTATACCTCTTCTAGCTGAGGACTTAGTGTTCTTCAGACCTTGTACTTGGACTTGAGGGGAAATGGGCTGGGCTTGAGAGAAAATGGGCTGGATTGGGTTTCGTGGGCCGGGCTAGATTTTTAGTGGGCTGTGAAATGGGCTGGGCTTGAGTTTTACTGAGTTTGGCTGTTTCAGGTTTACGGATAGGCTCTAGTTGAGTGTATACATGAAGAACTTGAGTGGAATTAATACTAACCACCTTTATGATCTCAATGACATCAAAATCATTAACTAATGGCCTCGAGCCTCCAACACCAGGAATCAAAACAATACATGTAAAAATCTTTAGACTTGAAGCAACCGTTTTCATTACATAGTCGATTAGTTCAAAGTAAGAAGCTTTGTCAATGTCTAGCCAACGATTATCGAATCACCCCCAACGTGCCTTTAATTTGGAGAATCATTGATTGTCCCACCATGCCAAAACATGATGTTGATGATCTCTTCCATCGTCGAGCGCCCCCTGGCTTCAGATCGTTGTTGAGAGAGAAATTAGGGCTCCCAATTCAATTGATCGTTATTTGTGAGAATGGTTTTAGTATTTTAGGCTCTAAAGGTTAAATAGAAAGGGTTTAAAAGAAAATTAAATATAAAATATATAATGTTTTTACACATCAGCTGACACGTCATCCGTCCAGCTCAGCAAACACTAACGGTGTTAAAGTTCTTTTAACGAGGGATTGTTGTAGGAAAATATATTGAAAGTTGGAATTGCTAGAAATTACATTTGAAGTTGGGCTCACCACCAGCCAAAAGTTGAAAGTTGGGATTATTAAAATCCAATAATCCTTATTATAACTATATATGTTATGTGAGTGACCAACACCAATTTATTATTATTATTATTATTATTATTATTATCTTTTCTTTCCTTTATTTATTTTACATATTTGAAACTACTTCTAATACCCGAGTAAGTTTTCCTAATACTGAATATCAACTGTCTGTAAAATCTCAAATCTTTAACCATCATCTGATGCAATTACATCAACAAAAGTTATTTTAAATTCCAAATGGAAATGATTTTCACGAACAAAATTAACTCACTTTGAAATATAATTAATGTGTTTCCATCTTTAAAAGGTTCTTTACTTAAATGAAATAGAGTGTAATGAAACATGGGAGCGTGTTTTCCGGAACAAGTTTTAAGGTGTGAGCTCTAAGATTGCATAATATCGTTTTGATGGTTCAACGTGAGATAAATAAACTAAGTAGGTTAGAATATCGCTTTACATTTCATCGTTAAAACGTTATGACATTATACACGAATATGCACATTTAAAATATTGTTCTCTTAAAAGGCAACTTTCTTTAGTTTCCGAAACTTGAATTCAGAACATTCGGGTATATAAAAGATTGTCTTTATTTGTGAAATTTTGTATATTGAATTATAAGAACTATTTTTTGTATTATATCATTTAAAAATGTATTTTCTTTTTATATTAAGTTTAACATAAATATAAATAAAATAATATAAAAAGCAAAGCATGTTAGCTTTTTATATATATATCTGTCCGCTGATATTTTTATTTGAAAAATCTTTTTGGATAGTGGGGTACTACATTGAGTTATTATTTTTTTCACAAAACTTAAGTTTGATTCTTTAGTTTATGATAAGAACACATAATATATTTTACCATCTTTCTAATGATACATTATGTCTTTTGTTACTTTGTATTTTTCCATCTTAAAAGAGGTTTTTTGAATCGATGTCTAACATGGATTTTTGTTTTGAATTTCTTTTTTTCACAACAGCTATTAAATACCTCCCTCGATTAGAAAGAGGGAAAAAAAAGAAAAGAAAATACCGTGATTTTTAACCACGCTACTCAATTCAAATTGAATTTATAACTATGAAAAGAAGCCACAAAAATAAACCGAAACAACGGAATTGAAATGAAAATCTTTATGATCAAATTTCGTGCCAAAAATGACGGTTTTGAGTATTCTTTAATTTTGTGATAAGTTAAGTTTTTAATCTCGGTTTGTTTTTTCTTTTCTTAACGACGAACACACACACCATGCCTAATTTGCTGAATTTGAAAGTGCATCACCTTGGTATGTGATTTATGCATGATGCCACCACCAAGAGACCGTCGACTTTCGGTTTTATTTGAACATGATGGTACCGTAAATTAAGTTTTGTCTTAGAACGATGTCGATAATATTAAAAAAACTAACAAGAAGAGTGAAATACATAATACATATATATTAAGAATATATATACATACATACACACATATAACATATAATGTTGTAGTAGTCAGGGGTTTTAAAACAATTAAAGTTTCATACTAATAATCGAAATCACATACATCATGTTGTCTGCTTGCGGCCGTGTTTTTAATACAAGCAGAGACATGTAATTCAAAATGTTTGTGCAAAACTTAAAATAATGTCATGATGGCTTATACATCATTTTATCACAAGTGTACATTTTGAATTCGAGTATTTTATGTTCTAGAAACATCTTAAACTCAATGTCCTAGCTTTTTAATACTGATATATTTATGCATATTTATCGAATGACCTTTTATAATAATATAATACAAATTACGGTTATTGTTAACTTTAAACCGAAAGAAACTAATTTTTTCATGTTTCACATGGTTCCCTAAAACAAATTGTTTCAAGGTATAACATCCAAAACAATGTGCACTATTAAACAAGGGTTTGCAAACGCAACTGAAACATATAATCGAAAAAACTCTTTGATTGTTATAAATCATTGTGTGTTTTGCCGTGTATAAGGGTATTCTGGTATTTATGTCAAAGGTAGCGCCTTAGTTTTATACTCAAACAAAAGAACAACATTAATCATTCATTTAACTGACTTGAACGCTAGTGTTAAGTTGTATTAAACATATTTAAAACAATATAATCAGTTCAATGATCGGTTATGATGTGAATGAATCTCAGAGACCTTCAGTTTCAACTACTCAACAATTTCCGAGCGACAGTTGTTGCCCATCAGCTATAGCCGTGAGCCTTCAATAAGAGCCTATCAATATCAAAGTATCAAGCTGAGATATGCATGAATGTCAATAGGAACTATCATCGACAACAACTTACGACCATAAAGACAACAACTGAGATATGCAAGAATGTCAATAGGAACTATCATCGACAACCACTTACGACCATAAAGATGTTCCTACAAAAACTAGTCTTACGAGACCTGTGAGTATTTCTAAACCAACCGCTAGACCAAACTTCTAAATAGAAATTTCTGAACACTTTTAACTTTATATCTTATATACTTATTCAACCTTCTTATTATATGCCACAAATGACATAATCTATATGAGGTGAAATGATATAATAAGCATTGATATTTTTGTTTTTTTTGTTACAAAAATCGTTTTTTTTTTCACATACTAAAATCAAATAATGGCAATGTTATATAACGAGTAAAGTGACGGTGATATGAAGTGAATAGATCTTTAAAATTCTCTCGAATGATAAATTAACTAAATTTTTTTATATTACTCTATTTTTCGTGTTTAATTATCCTCTCGGCAATATTATTGTAATACAAAATGGAGACAATACATATAGGGTTGAGCAGAAACCGAATTAACCGAACTGAAACCGAATCAATCCAAAAAACCGCACCGAAAAAACCGAACCGAAGCATTAACCGATGCTTAATTTTTAGTTTCAAATGTGATCGTTAAACCCATCAGCGAGCACCTCAGTGGAGGGGCAATTTTGTCCTTATTCTCCCCAAATAAACCACAACCCTAAAAGTACAAAACCGCCCCTCAAGTGAGATGCACGTTGATGGGTTTAATGACCAGACTTAACGGGGTAGTGAGGTTGGGTTAATTTACAAATGAAATGAAACTACAAAGACGGAAATCACAAATTTGAAACTATTAGACTAAAACCACAAATTTAGACAAACCACAGGGAAAAACCATAGTTTACTCTTATTAAAATTACATATAACGACGTGTGTGTATATATATATAATTGAAATTTATATATAAAAATTTTATTCCGATTAATCTCGATTAAACCACGCTAGTCACCACCCCGCCATCCGACTAATGACTAACACTTTCTTCAACACTGCTAATACATCGAGCTCTAGCTTGGTAGTGCTCTATTCCAACTCTACCCATACAACTAAATCCCAACTAAAAGCATACTTTAAATTGATAACTTGATAAATGATTCTTTGAGAGTAAAACGATGTTAACAAGTGAAACTCATTTAATTGATATGCATGGATTAATTGATTTTGTAAGTATTGAAAAAACAAATCCAAATTAGGGATGGGCAAATTCGGTACCGGTACCAAGAAACTAGTACTGATTTGGTACCGTCGGTACCAAAGTTAGAGTTTCGGGATTAGTACGGTACCGGTACTTTCCAAAATTTGACATTCAATACGGGTACCATCCCGGTACCTAACCGAATATTTCGGTACCGGTACGGTACCGTGCTCATCTCTAGTCCAAATAGTAGAAAAGAGCATAAAGTGATGAAATTGTGATTAGGGATGTTAATGAGCAAATCGATTCGTTGAGCTAAAATAGTGACCTTGAGCTCGAATCAATTCGTTTACACCCGTTACTGTGATAAATCAGTGGTCACTATCAAATTATGGTTAGAAAATGAGAGTTCATATAGTGAAAATTGTCAGTGTCTCACAACTCATAAAACTTTGAATTGTTTTATGTTGAACTTTGGAATATGGTCAAGGCAGCTAGCTTCCAAGCCATTACACTAGATGCGCATGTAGTCATATACTAAATTCCATTAGTTACACATTTATAAATCTCACACACTCACATATACACAAATGTGTGTATGTGTGTAGGGGAAAACTATTGACAAATGATGTTTAACGTACAAAGCATTCGAATCCATCAGGAGGCGACACGTGTCCTTGGGGCGTTCGTTCGCACCACAATTACGCACGAATATTACATAATTTCACAACTTACATGAAAATTACACAACTTATGTTGATAATTATGCACCTTCATAATTACATAACTCATATATACGATATATACGATGCGACCTATTCATAATTACCCATATACATGATATGCACATAACACATCAACTTAAAAAATTAATTTTTAAAAGTATTGCAATATTATGCACAAATTAGATATATAATTCTTCTCTCTTATGTCTTTCTTGCGGTAAAAAATAATAACGTGGTATCCTTTTAAGATATCAACCATTGAAATTAATAACATTTTTAAGTTTTTTTAATAAATGTTTAAATTTGTATTTATATAATAAAATAAACAACTTTTTCACACACACGTTTATTTTATTTAAAGATAAGGAAACTACAAATATTAAATAGTCAACTAATTAATATATCCTTTGCTTCATGTCCGGAGCAATTATTGTGATAGTTTTAAATGGAATGTTTGACCAAAATCACCAAATATTAAACTTAGCTTTGAAAATGGTCGACGGAGTTTTCGACGCTTTCCCATCATTTGAATGCGATCGTCATTTCTCATCCATAAATATATCTTATTTTGTGGCTCCAACGTGTCTATCTGAGACAGAGATTCCAATTTTATTCCAAAAAATAATGAGTTTTGGTAGGGTTGTAAATTACCCGAATGAACACCAACAAAGTCTTGTTCATGTTCGTTTTTAATGCAATTATGTGTTCACAGACATTTATCGGACGAGATTTTATGTTCGTGTTTATTCGTTTAATTAAACGAACACAACTTTTTTGTTCATGTTTGTTCTTTTATTAAATAAACGAACTTCTCGTCAAATAGTTCACCAAACGTTCGGTTCATTTACAGGCCAAAATTTTTAATTATGTCTCTCTATTATACTCTCCATGATGTGTTTACGTTTGAAACTATACATTTCGACATATTGAGAAAGGCGCACAGCTTCAAAA